>NC_058404.1:1148117-1202940 GCF_002201575.2 Neomonachus schauinslandi | reverse complement strand
CCTGCACCTGCCCTCCCTCACCTGCCCTCCCTCACCTGCCCTCCCTGCACCTGCCCTCCCTCACCTGCCCTCCCTCACCTGCCCTCCCTGCACCTGCCCTCCCTGCACCTGCCCTCCCTCACCTGCCCTCCCTGCACCTGCCCTTCCCCTGCCATGTCTGCAATCCCACCTGCCACCTCCTGACTGACTGCAGGAAGGCAATGGTGCTCCATCATCTCTCCCCAGGCTCTTTGGTGATAAAAGGAGTTTTCACTTAAAAATTGGCTTTGAGTTGAGAAGTGAAGTGTTGTGGAAGTGGGGCACAGAAGGAAGATATTACAGAGAAGAGGGAAGAGGCAGTGAGTGCCACCAGGTCAGGGGCTGTGGCTCAGGCAGGGCCAGGTTTCTCGTCTCCTGGGGAGGGGCTGGGGAAGGGACGAAGCACAGACACCACCAAACCATTAAATCCCCGGAACATTCCTGCAGAGAGAAATAACTTCCCGAAGCGCACGGCTGGACTCCTGTTGTTTCAATCCCAAGTGTGTGGCAGGTGGGGAGGCTGGTTCTTAGGCTCCTGCATGTTTCTGTTTCTCAACAAAGCAATGGCTCAGACTCTCGTGAGCCCTGATCTACGATGCGCTTCTTCCTGATTCACAGGTGAAATTCAATTCAGTTACGGAAGTTGCTAAACTGAATGGTTTTATTCAGTCAGTTCACTCAACAGATTTCCCTTTAGTCCCTATTATGTGCAAGAACTGTTGAGAGATGGGGAGATGGTGGGCCCAGGAGGCTTGTCTTTCAGGAGATGTTGGTGGGACTGAGGGCAGGGAGAGGGGGCCCGCAGGGGCACTCTGATACAAGGGTGGTATTACTGAGGAAATGAGTAAATGGGAGAGACCGGGAGCTCCCCCAGAACTCCCAGACCACCTAGGTACTGCCCTGCAGACTTGCATGCCCTGCAGAATTTGGAGCAGTCAGACTGAGCGAAACTCAGGGTTCTGCCTTGGGTGTGCACAGCTGGGCTGGGGCTGAGGCATCCCTGCCATCTCCCGAGCGGTGGCCCCAAGGCCCCCGGGGACAGTGGGGGTGGCTTGGTGTGTGTGTGGGGGTGTATGTCCCCACCCATGTGGTGAGGCAAGGGAAGGACTCTGAGGCAGGTGGAGGGTGGCCTGCCGGCCAGCGATGCCCACAGCTAGGACACCTACAGTCCATCCCTGCACTGGCCCACGGCCCCACCACGTGTGGACGACAGGAGAAGCCAGAGCCACTTCAAGGGTTTTGCTGTGGGATTATCAAGGTCATGGTGCCCTGGCAGGACCACAGACTCCGAGCACCAAGAGGGAGGGACCGGCGACCTCTGACGCGCTGCTCCTCCCCCAACTTATTTGATGTGAGGAAGACTTAAGGTCTGGGAAGGTCATCTTCAAGGCCATCCTGCTGGGTTTGGCCTAGCCACTCCTCAGTCAGTGGTCTTTGCGCCCAACCTGTCTCTAGTCTGGTGGTTGTAGTGAAGACCAGATGGAAGAATGTAAAGCTGTACCCTTCTTAGTATGCATAGCTATCCCCTAATCTTTGTTCTAAGATTTATGACATTGTATTTTCTCACACAAGACAACCAAGAAGAATAAATGGGCATTGTTTGCTAGCCGGCCTGATTTATCTGCTCAGGAAACACTTGGCGCCACATAATTTGAAAGTGTTTTGAATTATCATCCAAAAAAGTAATTTCCAATTCCTAATTCTGCTTGCTCAACTTTTTTTCTTTCTGCTAAAAGAGAAGCTTCTGCATTAAGCCCCGGGGTTTCACTGGCGACACTGCAAACACGACCCGTAATCCTTACGATAACCACGCTAGGAAGGCATTTGTGTCCCCGTTGCACAAAGGGGACAGGTAAGAGATTTGCTGGTGGCCACACAGCCAGAAAATCACAGGCACAAATCTTAACTGAGGATCTACAGACATGGCTTGGTATGGGTTCTGGGCACCTGGCATGAGATCCACAAATGTTTACTGCTGAACAAACAGTAGGTCCCCAAGGCGTAACTGCTGAGATATCCCATCGGCTCCCCACCTGCTTCTGAGCAGAATGTGGTCAGCCTTGTCATGAGCTCAGCTGATCCGCTCTGGGGGACGTGGACACATGGAAGGACTGGGATTCTAGAACACATCTCACGGAAGAGACCTACCTGTCCCTGGAGATCCATGCCAACACAAGTCTCTGTGACGGCAGGAGCCATGGTGATGGGGAAACACGGGGACTGCACTGCAGGTGGCTTGTGGTCCCAGCAAGCCAGAGTTAGCACTCCGTGGCGACGCACGGTGCCCCAGTAAACGCTCTGTGTTCGCTGCACTTGGTAAACCCTCCCTGAGCTATCGCTGTGGAATGTAAAGCATGTGGATGGCTCCAGAAGCTTTGTGATGTCCCTGCAGGGTGTCTGCATTTCCCCACTGTCCTGCCTCTGCCCAGTGCTGGTCCCCGCTCCTCTGCATGGACATCCAGCAGCCCCTTCTGGTGTCCCTGCTGCTGGCAGCACCGCGCCCCGGCCACAGGGGCATCACGACCAGCTTTCCCTCCCCGGAGCACAGCTCCAAGATCACCACTCTTTTAAGGGAGAAACAAACTGATCCCAAGTTCTCTGAATTGCTTCAGCATAAACCCCAAACTCTCCAGGCAGGCAACGCCCCTCAGAATCTGTGCTCAAGGACTTTCCTCCTTATTTCTCAGACTCCCTTCAGCTCCACCTCCGTTCCCGCTCTTCCCCGGCTGGGCCCTGGCATCCTGGAGGCAGCGTTTACACTCTCCCTTCTGTGGCAGAGTCTTTGTTCCCTGTCCCCACCTACCCCCATTTCTGAATGTCTGAGTCCTTCCATCTGTTGGTTTCCTATGGATGCTGTGGCAAATTACGGAGGACACAGGCGCTTAAAACAACACTCATTAGACTTCTGGTTTCTGGCCCAGCTGGGGAGAAGCTTGCAGGTCCCGACTGCACCCTCACAACACCCAACAAGCTGGGCAAACGGAAAGTGGACAGCTCTTTAGAGACAGCGGAGAACCAAGGTTGCAGGGCAGCCCACTGCTCCCAAAACTGGAGACACAGATAGGCGGACGCAGAGAATCACAACCTGTCTGAGCAGAATCCAATGCCCAGTGGAAAACCCTACACTGGCGGCTCGCTGGGAACAAGTCGGAGGATCAAGAACTCGGGGAGCCACTCTCAGGGGCCCCCACACTGTGGTGAGTCATACCTGCAGGAGCCCCGCCAGGCTCTCACCTTGGAGAAGGGGCCCGTGTGCGGGCAGCCACTCAGAAAGACTCCAGAGCACTCTGCTCCTCTTAACCAGGCCTTGCTCAGGGGAAACCGGTCGACCGGAGCTACCTTACTGGGGTTCTCTCACAGCCTGACTGACCGACAGGAAGGAAAACATCAACCCCAGCTCCCCTGGCATCCCTGTCCCACCTAAGTGGGGGCGGAAATTCAAAACAATGCAAAACAGTGAAAGAGAAGCCGTGTGAGGTCACAGCCTGGGGCTCACTGGAAGCCTGAGACCAATCACAGGAGCACAGAAGGCCTCCCCTCCCCACACCAAAGGGCTCCTGCATATTCGGGGGCAAAACCAGTCACCGGAGGACATTCTAGCCTGACGGGACAGCTACAGCAAACAGTAAACACAGCTGAGGTGCTGGCCAAGAAAAAGCCATGAGAACTCACACCAAAGACATTTACCAAGGACGTCATGTCCAGCTCCCCCGAGAAGGTACAAGGCATCCTGAGAGAGAAGAAGCACAGTTTGAAGAGACTCAGAGCACCAGAACCAGGGTCGGACACAGCAGGAATGTTGGAATGATCACATTGGGAATCTAAACAACTAGATTAATATGCTAAGAGCTCTAATGGATGAAGTGGACAACATGCGAGAACAGATGGGCAATGTCAGCAGGGGGATGGAAACTCTCAGAATCTAAAAGAAATGCCAGAAATAAAAAATGCTGTCACAGAAATTAGGAATCTCTTTGATTGGCTCATCCATAAACTAGACATAGTTGAAGACAGACTCTGCATTCATTTCTTAAAGAAATGTCAAGAGAAACTTCCAAGATTGAAATGCAAAAAGAAAATATATAATTTAAAAGGCAGAACAGAATACCCAAGAACTGTACGACAATTCCAAAAAGTATAAAATACTCATAATGGGAATACCAGAGAAGGAGAAAGAGAGAAAGGAACTGAAGAAATTTTTGAAGCAATAATGGCTGAGAATTTCCCCCCAAATTAATGATGTACACCAACCTCAAACCCAGGAAGCTCAGAGAAGGATAAGAAGGATAAATACCAAAAATCTGCATATACACACATCATATCCAAACACTGCAACTCAAAGACAAAGACAATATTTTAAAGAAGCCATAGGAACAAACACTTTAGCCATAGAGGAGCAAGGGTAAGAATTGCACTGGACCCCTCTTCAGGAATGACAGCAACAATTAGAGAGTGGAGTGAGATGTTTAACGTGTTAAAAGAAAAACAAAAAAAACCCATTAAGGTACAATTCTATAACCAGTAAAAGGAGAATTGAAATAAGGGCTTTCTCAGACAAACAAAAATTGAGGGGATTAGTTGCCAGTGGACCTGCCTTGCATGAAATTTTAGAAGAAATCTTTCAGAAAGAAGGAAAATGACACAGGTCAGAAACTCATTCTGGCTAACAAGGAAAAATCATTAGAAAATGAGCAAATAAAAGTAAAATAAAACAATTTTTGAATTCTTAATTGATCTAACAGACAATAGTTTTCTCAAAATGACAACAGCAACAAAGTACTCAGTGATCACAGCTTATGGGTAAGTGGAAAGAAGGACATAGGAGTAAGACAGAGGAATCGGGAATACTCTGTTATGAGGTACGTGTCCTGTGTGTGAAGCAGCAGGTGTTACCTGTGAGAAGACTTGGGTTCATTGTAAATGAATACTGCAAACTCTTTAAAAAATGAGAAAGGAAGCAAATTGATATGCGAAGGAGGGAGAGAAAATGGAATCATGAAATGCTGAATTAAAACCAGCGAAGTCACAAAAACACTGGAAGACATAAAAAGAAACAAAGAACAAGGGCAAATAATAGATAACAGTAACAAATATGGTAGATATTGATCTAAATATACCAGTAATCACTTTATTTTTAAAAATTTTTTAAGATTTTATTTATTTATTTGACAGAGAGAGAGAGAGAGAGCACAAGCAGGGGGAGTGGCAGGCAGAGGGAGATGGAGAAGCAGACTCCCCACTGAGCAAGGAGCCCGATGTGGGACTCGATCCCAGGACCCCCAGATCTTGACCTGAGCTGAAGGCAGACACTTAACCGACTGAGCAACCCAGGCACCCCCTTGTAATCACTTTAAATATCAATGGTATAATTATTCTAATTAACAACCATGTTAAGATGCTTAACATCACTCATTATCAGGGAAATGCAAATCAAAACCACCATGAGATACCACCTCACACCTGTCAGAACAGCTAAAATTAATAAGCCAGGAAACAAAAGCTGTTGGCAAGGATGTGGAGAAAGGGGAACCCTCCTACACTGTTGGTGGGAATGCAAGCTGGTGCAGCCACTCTGGAAAACAGTATGGAGGTTCCTCAAAAAGTTAAAAATAGAACTACCCAATGACCCAGCAATTGCACTACTAGGTATTTATCTGGAGGTTACAAACATAGTGATTCGAAGGGGAACATTCACCCCAATGTTTATTGCAGCAATGTACACAATAACCAAACTATAGAGAGAGCCCAAATGCCCATGGACTCATGAATGGATAAAGAAGATGTGGCATATATATAATGGAATATTACTCAGCCATGAAAAAGAATGAAATCTTGCCATCTGCAATGACATGGATGGAGCTAGAGCGTATTATGCTAAAGTGAAATGAGTCAGTCAGAGAAAGGCAAATACCATATGATCTCACGCATATGTGGAATTTAAGAAACAAAACAGATGAATATATTTGAAGAGAAAAAAGAGAGAGAGGAAAGCAAACCATAAGAGACTCTTAACAATAGAGAACAAACTGAGGGTTGATGGAGGGAGGTGGGGGGGATGGGTTAGATGGGGGATGGGTATTAAGGAGGGCACTTGATGTGATGAGTACTGGGTGTTGTATGTAAGTGATAAATCACTAAATTCTACTCCTGAAACCAATATAGCACTATATGTTAACTAACTAGAATTTAAATTAAAAAATTAAAAAATTAAAGAGATTGTCAGAATGGATAAAAAACAAAACCCAACTGGTTTACTGTCTACAAGAAACCTACTTTATATTAAACATAAAGACAAATAGATTAGAAATAAAGGGATGGAGGAAGACATACCATGCTAACACTAATGAAAAGAAAGCTGTGTTAGCTGTATTAATTTCAGAGAAAGTAAACTGTTAGAGATAATGAAGACCATTACATAATGATAAAGGAACAATCCTCCAAGAAGACATAACAATCCTTAACATGCAGGTGACTAGCAACAGAACATTTAAAATGCCCAAGGCAAAACTGAGAATTGAAGGAGAAATAGATAAATTTACTACTACAGTTGGAGACTTCATCCCCTTTCTGTCAGAAATGGATGATTCAACAGGCAAAAAATAATCATAAACATGGTTGAATTGAAGAGCGCTCTCAATCTGCTGGATTTAACAGACATCTGTAGACTAATTCATTTAGCAACACCAGAATACATATTCTTCTCTAGCTCAGAGAGAACATTCACCAAGATAGACCATATTCTGAGCCATAAAATAAAAGAGTAGAAATCATACAAAATATGATCTCAGACAACAATGGAATTAAACTAGAAATCAGTAACAGAAAGATAGATGGAAAATACTTGGGAGATTATACAACACACTTCTAAATAACACAGATCAAAAAAGAAGTCTCAAAAGAATTTTATAAATATTTTGAAATAAATGAAAATACAGCATCAAATTTGTGGACTGCAGCAAAAGCAGTGCTTAGGAGAATGTTCATAGCGTTGCATATATTAGAAAGGAAATAAGATCTAAAGTTAATAATCTGAGATTCCACTTTTGGAAACTGGTCCAAGAAGGGCAAGTTAAATATAATGTAAAATAAAGAAAATAAATAATAAAAATTAGAGCACAGATAAATGAAAGTGAAAATGGGAAAGGAAAAGGTAAAATCAATGAAAGTAAAAGGTGACTCTTTGATCTCTTAAAGATCAATAAAGTCAATAAACTGCTAGCCTGGTTCACTAAAAAAAAAGAGAGAATACCCAAATTGATACCATCAGAAATGAAAATGGGGCCATCACTACTGACCCCATGAACATTAAAATGATAGAAAAAGAATATTATGAACAACTTTAAACCCACAATTTGATAACCTGAATAAAATGGACTAATTTCTTGAAAGATATAATCTACCAAAACTCACACAAAAGAAAAATAAATAATCTGAACAGATCTGTATCTATTACAGAAATTGAATCAACAATTAATAACTTTTTAAAACAGAAAGCACCAAGCTCAGATGGTCTCACTAGAGAATCCTACCAAACATTCAAGGGTGAAATTATACCCGTTCTCTAGATTCACACTTAAAAAAACAGAATCCCTTATACTTCCTATGAGGTTGGCACCACCCTACTACCAAACCAAAGACACTACAAAACAGGAAAACTACAGACAAATATCTCTCATGAACCCAGATCAACAAAACACTAGCAACTTGAACCCAACGATGTGTAAGAAGATTTATACACCATGACCAAGCGGCATCAATTCCAAGTACGTAAGATTGATTCAAACTTTGAAAATCAATTAATGTACTCCATCACATCAAAAGGATAAGGAAGGAAAATCATAAGATCATAATAAGAGATGCAGAAAAAGCATATGATAGAATCCAGCACCCATTTATGGAAAAAGGAACTTCCACATCTTGGTAGAAAACACTGACAGAAAACTTACAGTTGGCATCCCACTTAGTGGCCAGGAGCGAGATGTCTTCCAGCTAAGATCCAGAAACAAGACACTCCTGCTCAGCACTGCACGGGACATCCCAGCTAATGCAATAAGACAAGAAAAGGAAGTAGAGGGTATGCAGTCTGGGGAGAAAGAAACAAAACTCTTGTTATTCACAGCTGACATGATTTTTTTATGTAGAAAGTCCGGAAGGATCACTACAAGATTGCTGGAACTAATAATTGCTTATAGCAACATTGCAGGGTGCAAGGTCAGCATACAAAAGTTACTTGTTTTCTTATTAACCGGCGATTAGCAACTGGATTTTGAAATTAAAAACACAAAACCATTTACATCGGTGCCAAAACCTGCAATAGGTTTACATCTAATGAAACATGTGCAAGGTCTGTATGAGAGGAACTATGAAATTCTGATGGAAGAAATCAAAGAAGCTCTGAAAAATGAAGAGGTATTCCGTGTACATGGATGGGAACACTCCATACTGTCAAGATATCCGTCCCTCCCAACTTGATCTATAGATTCAATGCAATCCTAATTCACGGATATTGACAAGCTGATTCTGAAGTTTGTGTGCAGAGACAAAAGTATTGTATTGACTATCTTTTGTCTCTGCACACAAACTTCAGACTCAGTTTGTCAACATCCTACCTCAAAGCCAAGGTCATCGGGACAGTGAGGTATCATACCAGCACTCCATCCGGTCCGAAGGGTTAACTTGCTTCAAGTTGACACACTCCTTCCTCGCTGACCCAAGGCCCGTGATCGGTGACACAACTGATTCACTCTCTCTGAGACACGCAGAACACTGGCCCTGAGGAGAGGAGGACCAGAATGTTCCCAGGCCAGCAAGACTGCCTGAAGATGCCTCAGCTTTCTGATTAGCCCAGCAATTTTTTAGCAAAATGTTTTTCTTTTTTTAGGTCACACGAATGATTTTACTCACCTCCCTTTGTGCATCTAGAGACCTTGCCCTCATCTGCAGAAGGAACAGTCCTCCTGCACATCACGAAACAGGAATCGGCCCCCCTCACACAAGCCTCCTGCTCCAAGATAAGGTCTGTAGCTAGCCAGCATCATTGAGTCTACACGAATTCAAGACATGCTGCCGGCCCCTGTGCTCCCTTTGCTGACTAACTGCCCTAAACCCCTTTAAAAACCCCCGGGCCAGGAGCAACCTCAGAGTGGCTTTGGGACAAGAGTCCGCCCTCTCCCCAGGTGGCCGACCTCCTGAATAAAGCTCAGTTCCTTTTCAATCCAAAACTTGTCTCTTGAGTAATGGCTTTTTGAGTGAGGGGCCGTGGAACTGGAGTTCCGTGATGGTACTGGGGAAAGAAGAGACAAATAGATCAATGGCACAGAAGAGAGAGCCTAGCAATAGACCCAGATAATACAGTCATTTAATCTCAATAAAGGAGAACAGCCAATTCAATGGAGAAAGGGTAGTTTGTTTTTTGGTTTTTAAATGGCGTCAGAATAACTAATGTCCGCATGTTTAAAAAAAAAAAAGGTGAGTCTGGATGCACACCTTACATCTTTCACCAAAATTAACTAAAACTGGATCACAGAACGAAACCAAACAATACGGCTATTAGAAGGGAACAGAAGATAATGTAGATGAGCCTGTGCTTGACAATGAGTGTTTAGACACGACGCCAAAAACCAGGATCCATGAAAGAAAAAACTGGGTAGATTTAATTACAATTAAAAACTTACTCTTTATTCCCCAAACTTGAAGCAACCAAGGTGTCCTTCAGGAGGTGAGTGGATAAACAAGCTGTGGTCCATCCAGACAGTGGAATATGATCATCAGGTGACAGACATGAGCTATGGAGCCACAAAATGACAGGGAGGGACATCAAATGTGTATCACTGAGCTGAAGAAGCCAGAATGGAAAGGCTCCATTCTACATGATTCCAACTGTAGGACATTCAGCGAAAAGGCAAACTGTTGAGTCGGCAACAGGATTGGGGGTTGCCAGGGTTTGTGGGGGAGGGAGGGATGAAGGGTGGAGCTCGGAGGACTTCCAGGGCACTGAGCCTGCTCCGTGTGACCCTGTGATGGTGACAGATGACCCCAGGCATCTGCGGAGACACACAGGATGCACGGCACCAAGAGCGAGCATGAGCGCAAACCACAGACTGCAGTCAGGGATAATGGGCCACACACGTACTGTGCTAATGCAAGACTGAGTAAGAGGGAAACTGGGGTGGGGGGCTCTAGATTTTCTGTCCAACTTTTAAGTACACCTAAAATGGCTCAAAATGATAAAGCCTATTAATTGAAAACAAAAGAAACCCCCCCAAACCCAACAATGTTTATCTTAGTGTTGTGGTGCTCAGAAGTCTGAAATCGATCTCACAAGGTGAAACAAGACACCAGCAGGCTCCCTTTCCAGAGACTTGGGAACAATGGTCTTCCTGCCTTTTCTAGCCCGGACAGCCACCTGCATCGCCGGCTCTCACCACCGGTACATCTCTAAGGCCAGCAGCGGCTGGCTAAGTTCCCCACATCACATGTCTCTACTTGGACTCCTCTGTCCCCTGAGGGACCCATCACCACACTGGAACCACCTCATGGTCCAGGACAATCGCCTACCGTTAAGGTCTGCCGATTAGCAAACTTAAACCCCTTTCCACGTAACCTGACATGTGTGCAGGTTCTGGGGATCAGGACAGGGACACCTCCAGGGCTGGCACGCTGCTGGCCACACCATGCCACACTATCATCTTATCTGAAGCACTTTCTGTGTCCCTCTGTCCCTGCACGTTCTCCTTGGGCGGCAATTCTTCATTTACGTGTTTATGTCCCTCCCTCCACCCGAGCCTCAAGGTCAGGGTCTGGCTCTTGTTCATTTCGCTTGGCCGCAGTGTATGACTAATCAGCACATGATGAATTGTTGATGCATTCAGACTTGGCTGAAGGGTTTCCTTGCATACATATTATACATGTTCATAAGATGTTATAGCCAGCCTTGCTGCACGTCTGGGAAAATCTGGGGCAGAAGACACTGATCGTTTCCCTGTGTATTTGTCTGATATTCAGGAGAGTAGCCACAAGAACACAGGTAGACAGCAGACCGTGAGGGTCTGCGCAGTGCGTAGCAACAGGACAGTGCTCACTGTGCAGAAGCCCATCCCTTTGGACAGAGCCTGCAACAGGCGGTGGCCCTCAGGGATGGCTGCTCTATGAGGCAGCTGATCTTATCCTTCTCTGCAGACTAGAAGGAAAGGCTTAGAAAAAGGATATCAGAGGCAGGGCATGGTGGGGATGGTCCAAACTGGAGCTCAGGACTCGAATCTGGGATCTGGGGGCCAGCCCAGCTCAGGTCCTCCTCAGCTTTGCGTAAGAATGACCTCTGACACCTGGCAAGGGAGTAACTAGTAATCCTGACAGCCCCCAGGCCCTGTTCCTACAACTCGAGAGGCAGGCAAAGTCAAACAGCAACCCAAGCCCACACAGAACGTCTTGACTTTGGGGTCTGAAACATGATTCTTCTCGAGGCGAAGGGCAGGGAAGCAAGTCAGGGACACAACAAAGGCAGAGTGTGGGGCCTCAGGGGCTCCCTGGCATGGAGGATTTGGCGGTGCGGGGGGGGGGGGAGCCCTGAGCCAAGATTCCTGTTAAAGATGAAATAAAATATTGAGCCACAAAGAGAGCCTTCAACAATTTTTCAAACTTCAAAACCCAGCCTCCCTAAATCCCCAGCCTGCCTCGCCTGCTCTGGAAATTGGGTTAATCAACCTTGTCATGCAAAATATCAGACTTGAGACAGGAGATCCACCTGGAGCCACTGTTTGCCTTGAGAAGCGTATGCCTTGAGATTTTCAAAGAAGATTTCTATATAGGCAGGGATTCTATTTATAAAATTTTGGTTTTCAGGTGTAGGACGAAACACACAGCATAAAGTGAAGTTAATTTCTGTTCTTTATCAGAAATCCTGTTTTCCGCATATAATAGTTGCTGTGTTCTTGACCTCTGGCAGCTGAGGGGCAGATCGAACCACTTAAGTGTTCGCATCGCTTCCCCAGACAGTGAGACTCCTCACAGCAGGAGCACGTGCTGTTTGTCTGGGCTGCATGTTGTCCACGTGCCTGGTACTAGGCACGTGGCTTCCAAGCACAGGGGACCTCCCAGCCACGGCTGGTCTCCCGGGAGTGGTGCTGAGCATGTGGGGGGCCATCCAGCACTGGTAAGCACACGCACACACACGTTTATACACATGCACATGCATGTACATGTTGTGTGCACATATGTGCACACATCCACGCATATGTGCAGGGCTGGTCTCCCGGGGGTGATGCTGAGCATGTGGGGGCCATCCAGCACTGGTAAGCACACGCACACACACATTTATACACATGCACATGCATGTACACGTGTGTGCACGTATGTACATACATACACACATGTGTGCACGACTGGTCTCCTGTGAGTGATGCTGAGCATGTGGGGACCATCTAGCACTGGTAAGCACACACACACACGCGCATATGCATGTACACGTGTGTGCACATATGTACACACGCATATGTGCACGGCTGGTCTCGTGTGAGTGATGCTGAGCGTGTGGGGACCATCTAGCACTGGTAAGCATGCACACACACGTTTATACACATGCATATGCATGTACATGTGTGTGCACATATGTACATATACACATATGTGCACAGCTGGTCTCGTGTGAGTGATGCTGAGCATACGGAGACCTTCCAGCACTGGTAAGGACACCACACACACATGCATGTGTATACACAAATGCATATTTGCATATACACACATGTACACACATGTACACACATACACACATGTGTGCATGCTGGTCTTGTGTGAGTGATGCTGAGCATGTGGGGACCATCCAGCACTGGTAAGCGCACACATGCCCACGCATGTGTATATACACATACACACATATACACTTATGTGCACACACAGGTACACATTCATACATGTACACACAGATGAGGAACATATATAATAAATAACAATTACTTTTCTGTAGTTAGAAAAGGTCACTTAGAATAAATATGGCTCACTTTGACCTAATTGGATCCTCAGAAAAGCTACAGAATTTACACGTGATTATGACAATATTTGGAAATTAAGAAACGGATGTCTCCGAGATTGAACAACTTACTTAAATCCACAGTAAATGGCAGGGAGAAATCAAACGTCTATTATCTGCCCCCAGATCCACTGGAAACCCTAAAGCTTCCAAGAGACCTGAGTCCAAGCCATGACTCGGTCATTTATTGCTGATCAGTGGGTTGACGAGCCACTTGACCCTCTGAGACTCAATTTCTGTATTGGAAAATAGGAGCATGTGCCCAGTGCTATTCTGTCGTGAGTCTCCAGGGCTGTATAAATGTCTGTCAGCTCGGTTCCACACACCTTATGAGTCTACCACCAAACCGCGTATTATGTAATTAGCATTTTCCTTTTATAACGTGCATTTAAAAGTCAATTTTTAACATACACTGGTCTGCCACAGCCAAAGAACAGACAATCTGAAGACAACAGCAAACAAAAACCCCACAGAGCTCATATTCTCTACCCCAGTAAATAAGAATGAGGCAGACAGATCTCATTACATCCAGAATGCAACCTGGGACCAGTAACCACTCCAGTTCAGGCTGAGCATCAGCAAACTTGATTTTGTGCCCAATTGGAAGAGTAAGTGGTACAGACAAGTCACGTCACCCAGGAATGTAACACTCAATATTCTGGGCCGCTGCAGATCAGCGCCATCTGACACACACCAGACTCTGGAATCCAGCAGAGGCTCTCCGTTTTAATCACTTCCGAATTTTTCTACAGATGTCATTTCGACAAAACAGTCTACAGATCCGCCCAGAGTGGAATTCAGTTAGTGTGCTGTTACCAACGACGGGGTTCGTTCCGGCAATTTCCCAGGTGCAAACCCCACACAAGCGCTCCCCAATTCCACATCCATATTCCGCCACTGCCCAGGGACACGTCAGAATGCCCAGGGCTTGTGTTTGAAACACAAACACGTGTTATTTGCATGTGTGGCTCCGGGGGAGCAAGTAGACGCGCACGGACTGCTCGCAGCTTTTCGCGATCCCCACGATCCGGCCCCGCCCCGAGGCGCACCGGGACCTGCTCCGGCTGTTGGCCTCGGCGTGCATTCGCACGAGGACGAGGAGGGGCCGATAAGATCTCAGCACCTCCGAAGGGCGGCCGGAGGTTCACCTTCCCTGCCAGATGGCACAGTCTTGTGGGGGGGGGGGGCCGCGGCGTGCGCGCTGCGTGCGGGGGTGGCCACGGTGTGCTTGCGTGCGGGGGCGGGGGGCACAGTGGCTGGACAGCAGGGTGTGGAGAGGCTCCCAGACACCAGGTGGGCAGGCTTGTCTGTGCTGGGGAGGGAGGGTGCAGCCTCCTCTGCTCCCTGACGGACTGCCGCGGCCTCGGGCCCACTGTGGGTGTCCTCACTGGCTTTCTGCCGTGACGGCCAGGGTCAGGACGTCCCAACGCCCCCTTCCTGTTCTCTTTCCTAACCCCACAGAGGCTTCTCCCTTGCCTACTGCTAGGGACCGTGTGTGTGTCCCCAGAGTCACATGTGTAATCTCACCTCCAGGGTGATGGCGTCAGGAGCTGAGCCTTCGGGAGGCGACGAGCTCATGAGGGTGGAGCCCCCGGGATGGGATCAGTGCCCTCGTCAAGGGACCTCAGGGAGCCCCCAGCCCCTCCTCTGGGCCAGGACGCAGCGAGAAGACGCTGTCCAGGAACCAGACAGAGGCCTCATCACACGTCCAGCCTCCAGAGCGGGGAAGTAAGTGTCTGCAGCCTGGAAGCCCCCATCCGTGGGGCTCTGTTGCAGCCGCCCGATGGACACCTGCAGAGTCCCCACTCCTTTGGCCTCTCCCCAGAATTCCCGAACACCGCGCCTCTTCCAGAAGGCACCATGAAACATAACAGCTCCGGCGCCGTGTGTGTGTGGAAGACCCGCACAAGCTCACGGCAACCCCGTGGCAGCCGGGGATGGTAGTCTGTGCAAGCGGAGGATGTGACCCCAAGAGTGGGTGTCGCTTCTCCTGTGGATACACCTCTCGGCATTGCCAGCCTGCTCTTCCTTCTGGTGAAGCCAGAATCCTGGGCCACGGAGGAAAATCTACACCCCCCTTCTGTTTGCTCCCCTGGTTTAAAGAACAGCAGGTGGGGCACGAGATGCCGGGTTGCGTTCTGTGGGAACCACGGGTGCACACGCTATTGGCTGGGAATCCTTGTCCGGGCAGGCCCGCTGCCCCGATGTCGAGACACGCTCTTGGGGACAGACAGAGCTCCGTCCATGGGACAGACTCGGGTGCTACGGGGCCGCCCTCCTGACCGTGGTGGCCTCTTCCCCCGGGAGGCCGCGTGAGGGGTGCAGGGGAGCAATCCTGCGGGCACCCCCATGCGCCTCTCCCCACGCCCTTGCCCTCTGCACCTGGAGCCCTCCCCAGCCGTTGACGGTGGCCCAGCTCCAGTGGGCAGCCCCCTGCAGCGGGGGTCGCCGTGGCCCTTCCGCCTGCCCCTCCCCGACCCTCCTCCTGCGTGGTCTGCATCAGGACATCTGCCACGGGGCCCTGCTCTCAGCTTAGCTGTGTTTATCCAGGCATCTGCATGCTCCGGGGGCCTCGTCCCCTTGGGAACCCGTGAGCTCCCTCTGTGTCCTCACCGTGACTCCTGTTCCCACTGTGGCGGCCTCTCCGTCCTCGGGCTGCGTGGGGCCGTTCACGCTCAACTTTTCATCAACAGATAGTTCCTTGGTGAGTCACACCAAGGCCACATGTGGCCGGTGGCACTGTCCTGGACGCCACCGTTGGGTCTGGAGGCTGGGGGGACAGGTTGCTTGGGGCAGCTGAGGCCCCGGGAGGGCAGCACCAGCCAGAGGCCAGGGCCCCCTTGCTGCAAACAGGAGGAAGCGCTCCCGCCCCCTGACGACAGATGGGGCTGCAGTCACCTGGGGTGCCCACTCCTGCCACTGCGCTTGCCAGGCCGGTGCTCACCTTCTTTGGTCTGCAAATGAGGACTGGACCCGATGAGTCTTGAAAGTTCCTCTTCTTAAAATGTGGTGGCCCCTTGGGATGGCACTGCTACCCCACGAGGCTCGGGGCTCGGCCGCGGGGACCGGGAGGTACGTCAGGCTCTTCCTCGTGTGCAAGCGCGTGAGACCTCGTCTTCCAGCAAAGAGCACAAAACAGATCCACCATCAACTCGTGGCTGGAGGGGCTCCGTGCTCCTCGGAGGAATTTCAGTGGAATACACGGATAAGCCCAATGGCCTGTCCTGGGTGGCCGGTGCCCAACATGCCGTTGGCTTCCGTTGCTGGACAGCAGACCACGTCCCTGCTCTCGTTCCTGGCGTGACTGTGTGGGGACACCCGGGGGCCTTTCCTTCCCCTTGAAGCAAGACAGAGGCCCCTGTGGGGACTCACTTCTGAGACACTTGTCCTTGGCGTTCTGGGTCGGGAACGGGCTCCATCAGGGACCCCTCCTCTGGCAGCGATCTTCAGACGCGCTCCGGAGGTGTCTGGGCTCCTGAGACCCACGAAGAGGCTCCTCTCCGGCCCCAGGAGGTCCGTGTGTGCGCCGCCATGGCTGACCACCGTGCCCTGTCGACCTGGAGAGAGATGTGGGCTTTCCCTTCTCCGCCCAGGAAATCACCCACGCTGGGCGCTCGTATCAGAGGGTGTCTGTCACCGTAAATGGAGGAAGGCGCTGGGCGCCACAGGTCAGTGCCTCCGGTGAGTCACAGTCCTCACACACGCACGACCCCCCACCCTCCCCGAGGCCTTCAGCGTCTACCTCCGCCTCGACCTCTCCACCGGAGTCACGCCATGCCTCCCCTTCCCTGCCTTTGAAACACCAGTTAGCACAGGACTACCGAGAGGACAGATTAAACCGGTCAGGAGTGGGGAAGGGCTCCAAACAGGGTCTGGAACACCAGACATGCCCGTGAGGCGGCGGGCGCACACTCCGGGCACGTCCCCGCCCGACCCCCATTCCTAGCATTTACTTAAACACTAGTGCTTAATTGATGTCCTGTTACATTCTCCCACAGAGCACAAGTTACTTCACACTGCTTTCTGGAAACGGCTGCAACCCAGCTACATTTGATAAAACTTCACTGAATTTTTTAAAAACGGGAGTTTAAACTGTGCTTGCAGGTTCTGCACTAGGAGTAACAGAGTGCGGGAAGCTCTTAAGTGATATTCCAAAATACCGGGGCTGCTCAGAACTAACCTCACTTTGTTGGCTGTAGGTGGCTTTCTGGCAAGACTGGCATAAGAAACGAAAACTACGGGGGTGCCTGGGTGGCTCAGTTGGTTAAGCGACTGCCTTTGGCTCAGGTCATGATCCTGGAGTTCCTGGATCGAGTCCCGCGTTGGGCTCCCTCCTCAGCGGGGAGTCTGCTTCTCCCTCTGACCCTCTCATGCTCTCTCTCTCTATCTCATTCTGTCTCTCAAATAAATAAATAAAATCTTTAAAAAAAACCAAAAAATGAAAACTACGGACATTTTGTGCTGGAGAGAGCATCTCGTTTCAGATACTCTGCGGACTCTGTCACTCGCAACGCCTCCCTCCTCCGTCCTCGCTGTCTAATTAGGTGCCGGGCCTCGCTCCCCAGTGCTGGTCACACACGGTGCGTGCATGCAGCAGATGCCTGCCTGCCTGGCTCTGCTCTGGGTGGAGATGCTCTGATGCGGGTTAGTTAACGCAAACCGAAATGCTTTGCATGGCCTAAAGAACCATTTGGAAAGGATTTTGAGAGGATGTGTAAAGTTATTTGCATACTTTGGTTCAACATCTAAATAGTGTTTTGTGCTCAGCAGGACTTCAGTAAATACGCGAATGAGCAAACGCATGGATGAATGGATGAACAAAGGAATAATAGGTCCTTGAGTCCTATGGTCACGTTTGTGGCATGAGACTTTGTGCCAGATTTATTTCCATGTAATCTTGGGAGCCGAATCGTTTCTGCGACTTCTTCTGGATCTATGAGTATTCGCTAGAAAGCACTCCTCCTGACCGGCCGGAGTGTGGTGTGGTTCGGGATCTCTGAGTGAGGAAGGCCGTAGCACCCATGGGGGCTCCCACAGCTTCTTGGAGGCGGGGCTTGTGCCAAGTTATGAGGCGTGCACAGAGGGCGGCACGGGGGGCAGCAAACAGCCCCGGTGACACAGCGGTGTGTTTATGCCACTCTCCGTCCTGCCACGCTGCTGGCTGGAAATGTAGAGGCTTGCGTGTCCATCGTGACTCCCTATAGGCTGGGCCTGGCCCACGGGGACCCCGAGATGCCCTGCATTCTTCGCAAGGACACATGGCCACATGCGACGTCCCAGGCCAGCACCCCCATCACCAGAAGCCACTGAGAAACCTGGATTGCCACTTGTCTTAGCAAATGTTGGTGACGTTGACGCCATCTCTCTAAGTAGTCTTCGGATCAGAGAGTAAACGGGTTAGAGCTGGGGACGTGGCAGACTGGTGTCCACGGTCTGTCATCAGCTGGGGTTCCAGAATCCTCAGCCAGGAGAATTGCTGGACCAGACTGCCAGCCACGTGAGTTGTTCATCACCACTGACCCACAGTGGTGGTGCTCTGTCATCATGTCTGGGCGCCGTGAGTTGTTGGCTTCCCTGACAGGTAGGCACCAGGCCACGTGTGGGACCCATGCGCTCCGGGGCTTTCATTTTCATGTACCAGACTTTGAAGTATCAAGGTGCTGAGGCTTCAGAGGGAATCACTGTACACTTACACTTTCACCTCCAGCCCTAATGCCTCTCATGATTCATCACAATTTGTGGGAAGGGTGACCTTTAATTTAACTCGTGATGTTCTGCTTAGGAAATTATGTAAAATAAATAACTTTGATTATATTTTCAGGGTGAGTATAATACAATTCCTAGGTTAGTTTTAGGTTTGTAGGGTGTTATTTTATTTAACATATAGGGGCGCCAGGGTGGCTCAGTCGGTTGAATGTCTGACTCTTGGTTTTGGCTCAGGTCATGATCTCAGGGTCATAGGACTGAGCCCCGTGTCGGGCTCCATGCTCAGTGGGGAGTCTGCTTGAGCTTCTCTCTTTCCCTCTCTCCCTCTGCCCTTCCCCCCTCACACACTCTCTAAATAAAATCTTAAAACATTTTTTATGTGTGTGCATAAGCTCGTATTTTTCTCCTCTACCAGAACTAAGTGTCTGGTGTCTGAGAGCAACAGGCCATGTGCCATGGGTGTAATGAGTTCTCCTGCAGTCTCTGGACCTGGTGCTTTTCCTACGGGTGCCTGGGGACCACGGGGTGAGTAGGTCTGAGGCCTCTGCCCTGTCTGCGTGGGCTGACGCCAAATAGGTGTGAGGAGCCCTGATGCAAGGGAGCCTCCTACAATATCGTTAGTTAAATATTTAATGTTAATTATAGCTAGCATTCACTTTATACCAAATTCATGATTTGAAATATGCATGCTTTTTATTCTACTCCAATAAGACTGGGAGCATATTACTTCTGAACTACTAAACAGATTTTGAGGTTCCACTTAGCTCATGGACACACTGACTGTCGTGCCCATGCACCATCATTCCCATGGAAGGCCTCCACCCACTGCAGAAACATATGTCTCAGCTCTACACTGTGATGGTGATGGGAATGCTTGTACCTGCGGACGGTGTGTGCTGAATTACCCAGTGACCTGGGGGGACAGCTGCTGACCAAGGGGAGAGAACACATCCAAGAGCATTCCACACATAAAGGAGAGAAGTCCATTGCTGAGATCAGAAAGGTGTGCAGGTCTTCAAAGAAGACATCCAAATGGCCAACAGACACATGAAAAGATGCTCCACATCACTCAGCATCAGGGAAATACAGATCAAAACCACAATGAGATACCACCTCCCACCTGTCAGAAGGGCTAAAATTAACAAGTCAGGAAATGACAGATGTTGGCGGGGATGCAGAGAAAGGGGAACCCTCCTACACTGTTGGTGGGAAAGCAAGCTGGTGCAGCCACTCTGGAAAACTGTATGGAGGTTCCTCAAAAAGTTGAAAATAGAGCTACCCTGTGACCCAGCAATTGCACTACTGGGTATTTACCCCAAAGATACAAAAGTAGGGATCCGAAGGGGTACGTGCACCCGATGTTCATAGCAGCAATGTCCACAATAGCCAAACTGTGGAGAGAGCCAAGATGTCCATCGACAGATGAATGGATAAAGAAGATGTGGTACACACACACACACACACACACACACACAAACACACACAATGGACTATTACACAGCCATCAAAAGGAATGAAATCTTGCCCTTTGCAGCAACGTGGATGGAACTGGAGGGGATTATGCTGAGTGAAATAAGTCAATCAGAGAAAGACGATTATCAAATGATCTCACTGATATGTGGAATTTGAGAAACAAAACAAACAAGCAAAGGGGGAAAAAAAACAGAGAGGGAGGCAAACCAAAAAACAGACTCTTAACCATAGAGAACGCACTGATGGGACCAGAGGGGAGGTGAGTGGGGGCTAGGGGAACAGGTGATGGGGACGAAGGAGCGCACTGTCTGATGAGCACCGGGTGGTGTATGGAAGCACTGAATCACGATATTGTGCACCTGACACTGGGATCACACTGTATGTTAATTATAGTGGAATTAAAATTAAAAACGTAATAAAACAAAGGTATACAGGCCAATGAAGCAAATAAACATATGTAGTGCTCACATGCATGTTGGCTGTACGTTTATTCTACCTGCAATTCCCTATTATTTACATAACACTTAATTCCATCTCGGGTGTCAAGTGCACAGCAAGCCCTTTGCATGTGAGTCAGGGACGATGGACCAAACGCGCGGTCTGTGACGCATGGTGCCCTCCTTGGGGAGGGGGTCTGAGCTGTGGGATGTGGCCACTAGATCGGAGAGGTGTCTGAGCTTCAGCCTCACCTGCACGGAGAGGGACAGCCGGGCAGTTGGCCATGGGACTGACCCTGTCCCAAGATGTCGGGAAGAAGGCAAAGAGCGTGTTCTGCGGGTCCTCAGACATGGTCCCTTCCTCTCTTGCGCCTCCTGCATCTGCTGTCATGTGTCCCGCTACCAAGCAGCTGTCCCCTCCTCATTCACGAAGCCACCAGTAAGCCTGGAGGGGCACCACCATCGAGGACCGGTAAGATTTCCCCTAACCTCAGTACATCTGCTACTTTCCATTTTTCCCAAACTGCAAAGTTCCCCAGCTGCCTCACATTTGGTCAGATGACCCCGGCTTCCTTCCTAACAGCTGACCTTTCCTTTCCTCCATCCCACAAGCCATGCGTCACCAACACAGGCCAGCGTCCCCACAAATCAGCAGGATTCCAGCGCCCTCCTGACCAGCCCGCCTGCTTCTACTTAATTCTCCAGCAAATGACAGACACCTCCTGTGGGTTCCTTCTACTTGCTTACCAGGCACATTTGCACATGAGCATGCTTATGAGTCATGTGCCCTTGAAGAGGGAAACCCTCACACACAGAACACCTTCAGAATCCAAAAACAATCCCGGAAGTCCATGTTTCCAGTGACTGAAATTTGCAAATGAATTTAGTCGTCACGGAAATCAGGGTCCGGAATGACAGGAAGGAAAACCAGGGTGCGCCACGCCCATCTTCCCTGTACGCGTTCTCTACGCTCACGTTCCCACAGATTTCCGAAACTCAATCCCTGATGCCTGGGTTAGTTTAATAGCAAGGAACTTCCGGTAATGGTAATTGTGGTAAAAGCGAACATTTGTCGAACACTCATTGTGATAAATCTTGCTAAGGTCTTACATCATCAGATTTAATCTTCCTAATCCTATGTATGAGGTGGGAAGTAGTTTTATTAACCAACACTTTTATTTAAAATAAAATAAACAAACAAATATTTAAGGATTCAAAGTCACAGGGAAACTAGGCGGATTGCCCCGTCCTCGAGCAGGAACTGGAGTCATCAGGAGTGCACCTGTCGTGATGAGCAGCCGGTGATCCCTACCCTGGGGCCCCCTACCCGCACCCCCTCCTGTTCCCAAATACTGCACACGACACAAAAGTAACTTCTTCTCTTTCTACCACCCCAGTTTCTGCAAGACAATCTCTCAGTGGCTTCGGAACTTTTTTTTTTTTTGATGACGTTCCACAAAACAAAATGCATTTTGAGCTAGAACCTAATACACACACAACACACACACACACACTGTTTCCTCAAATGCTATTTGCCCTCATTACGTGTGATACACTTTGTATTTCCCATTCTACACATTCGATACATTTCTGTTCTTTTTATTCTTTTTCACCTAAAAATTGATGGGAGACTTGAATTCATGGCCCATCAGTGCAACCCACAGTTTAAAAAATCAGTGTAATGTCAGTATAGATGAGCAGAAACATGAAATAAAATCTCTTACTGAATTAGGGGAAGGTCAACAGGACGAGCCACATCTTCCCTATTAAACAACACGTCTGCCACCTTGTCTACTTCCCTCCCGATCCATTTCCACCCAAGACTACTTCACTTACTGCCAAACCATCATGCGTTTATTTGAGGAGTTGCCAGCCCGGGAAAGTGTTATTTCAAAAGGCACAGCTCTGGAAGGTGAACCATGCTGTTGCTTGAATTTGCAAGACCATGCATGTGTGCACGTGTGTGCGTGCAAATACACGTGTGGAACTGGCTCGCTTCCCGTAGGGATTTTCTGCAGGCAGGCCTGCTGAAGAGCCCCGAGAGCCTCGGGGCAAAGCCGCCCTCGTGGGGAACTGCTGTTGCAGACCCTACCCTGCCCTGCCCCGAAACTGGAGGTTTCTGTAGAAAAAGTATATATACACAGGAAGCAAGAAGACACATTAATGCACAAGATTCTATTTTAGCTTTGAAATCATTAAAAAAAAAACCCTGAGTACACATCAAAAAGTAGCTAGACAAGCTCCTGAATAAAATAAGCATCCAGACATGAGACCAAAGGCGAAAGTAAAATCGTTTTGGTCTTTGGCCTTGTGGTGACAGCAGGACGCATAGTGGCCCTGAGGGGCCAGGGATGTGAGGGAGGAAACAGGGCTCCTGGCGTGGGGGGACGCCTGGCGACAGGTGCAGAAAGCATCTTCGATGGCCACACCCGGGGGCCCGGGGACGTGCATGGCGTCCCCTGTGCAGAGGCCCAGATGCTCTGACCCAGTGGCCTCCCTGCAGTCATGTGCCCCGTGTGAACAGTCTGAGGTGGGGCCGGCGGAAACGAAACCAGCGAATGAGCATCCCCTTGAAGTATCCTTCTCCCGCATCCGCCAGGGTCCTTCTATCCCTTCGAACCCTCCTCGTGAGCCTCCTGTTCTGCAGATCCCTGTGGATCCTGCACATCGTGTGTGTTAGTTCTGGCTCCTGGACTCATGGGCGCTCAGCGGCTGCCCCTACGGGAGCGCCCACTTCACTCATCTCCTCAAGGGCTCTGTGCGTGCCGAGACCCGCAGGCCCTCTGAGTCTGTGAGAGCCAAGTCCTGCGTGCCTCTGCCCGGAGAGATGAACACGCGCTGGAGAGCTGCGTCTCACTGCCCTCACCTTCCAGAAGGAGCTGCTCGCCCAGGACAACGTGCCAATCCGTAACGGGCGCATGTCTTCTGAACGTGAGCTCTTTAATGTCCCCGTACGCACACTGACATGACTTATGCGCTGAGGGCTGCTGTCGGGACTCCAGGGCAGGGTCAGGGGTACAGGAGGCGGACGCTGCACCCCATGCCAGGAGGGCTGTCCCGCGGGCCCCCGGCTGTCCTGTGGCTGCGCCTGTCCCAGCCCTGCCCCACACAGGGCACTGCGCTCAGGACTGGCGCTACAGCCCCTCTCTCCGCAGAGCGGACTCCCCTCTCTGGCCCCAAGCCTGTCCACGTTCGTCACCATGGCCTCTGGTTCCTTGGTCTGCGCTGATCTGATTTTTGCCTGCATTTCTAGAGAACACCGTCCCTACCTCTCTAGCTGCGCTGATTTTCTCTTGTCTATACAGCAGCTTTGCTCGTGTGCTCCGTCTCTCACCCCTCCACCTCGTGGAGCTTGCTAAGTCGGGGAGCCTGCTGCTCACTCGGTGGGTGCGTCCCACAGAGCAGAAAACGCTGAATTAGTATTGCTTGAACGAAGGCTGCTATGGTCTGAATGTCTGTGTCCCCCCTCAAGTTATAGGTGGAACCCTACACCCAAGGTGATGGCATTAGGAGGGGGGCCTCAGGGAGGTGATTAGGTCGTGGGGGACCCCAGAGAGCGCCCACATCCTGCCATGTGAGGACACAGGAGCCCGGGAAGAAGCCTCACCAGACACCAAATCACCGGCACCTTGATCTCAGACCTCAGCCTCCAGAGCTGTGAGAAATGGATGCTACTGTTCATAAGCCACCCAGTCTGTGATCATTTGTCACAGCAGCTGAACAGACTAGGCGAAGGCGTGCATGCGTGGTCAACAAAGATTCAGTTTGAGGAAGGGAACCAACCCAGGGACAATGTACTATAATTCATGTGACAGCAACCAAGCTCAGAAATTGTGCAAGCTAAAAATGGGTATTTAGGGGGAAAACTAGGAAATGCGTTCCAGAAATTTAGCATCAAATTCCTAATATCCTAATAATATTAGTAACTTTAAAAGTAATTTTGATTTCTTTGTATAACAACAAAGTTTTTTTTTTAATTTTATTATGTTTTGTTAGTCACCATACAATACATCACCAGTTTTTGATGTGGTGATCCACGATTCATTGTTTTCGTATAACACCCAGTGCTCCATGCAGTACGTGCCCTCCTTAATACCCATCACCGGGCTAACCAACCCCCCCCCCTCCCCTCTAGAACCCTCAGTTTGTTTCCCAGAGTCCATATTCTCTCATGGTTCATCTCTCCCTCCAATTCCCCCCAATTTTTTCCCTTCCTTCTCCTAATGTCCTCCATGCTATTCCTTATGTTCCACAAATAAGTGAAACCATATGATAATTGACTTTCTCTGCTTGACTTATTTCACTTAGCATCATCTCCTCCAGTCCCATCCATGTTGATGTAAAAGTTGGGTATTCATCCTTTCTGATGGCTGAGTAATATTCCATTGTATATATGGACCACATCTTCTTTAGCCATTCATCTGTTGAAGGGCATCTTGGCTCTTTCACAGTCTGGCTATCGCGGACATTGCTGCTATGAACATATGGCCCTTCTTTTCAATACATCTGTATCTTTGGGGTAAATACCCAGGAGTGCAATTGCTGGGTCATAGGGTAGCTCTATTTTTAGTTTTCTGAGGCACCTCCACACTGTTTTCCAAAGTGGCTGTACCAACTTGCATTCCCACCAACAGTGTAAGAGGGTTCCCCTTTCTCCACAACTTCTCCAACATTTGTGGTTTCTCTCCCTGTCCATTTTTGCCATTCTAACTGGTGTAGGGTTTTGATCTGAATTTCCCTGATGGCTAATGATGATGAACACTTTTTCATGTGTCTGTCAGCCATTTGTATGTCTTCTTTGGAGAAGGGTCTGTTCATGTCTTCTACCCATTATTTGACTTATTTGTTTTGGGGTGTTGAGTATGAGAAGTTCTTTATAGATCTTGGATACCAGCCCTTTATCTGTACTGTCATTTGCAAATATCTTCTCCCATTCTGTGGGTTGCCTCTTTGTTTTGTTGACTGTTTCCTTTGCTGCACAGAAGTTTTTATCTAGATGAAGTCCCAAAAGTTCATTTTTGCTTTCGTTTCGCTAGCCTTTGGAGATGTATCTTGAAAGAAGTTGCTGTGGCCGATGTCAAAGAGGTTACTGCCTATGTTCTCCTCTAGGATTTTGATGGATTCCTGTCTCACATTGAGGTCTTTCATCCATTTTGAGTTTATCTTTGTGTCTGATGTTAAGAGAATGGTCGAGTTTCATTCTTCTGCATGTGGCTGTCCAATTTTCCCAGCACCATTTATTGAAGAGACTGTCTTTTTTCCATTGCATATTTTTTGCTGCTTTGTCAAAGATTACTTGACCATAGAGTTGAGGGTCCATATCTGGGCTCTCTATTCTGTTCCATTGGTCTATATGTCTGTTTTTGTGCCAGTACCATGCTGTCTTGGTGATCACAGCTTTGTAATATAGCTTGAAATCAGGCAACGTGATGCCCCCAGCTTTGTTTTTCTTTTTCAACATTTCCTTGGCAATTTGGGTTTTTTTCCTGATTCCATACAAATTTTAGGATTGTTTGTTCCAGCACTTTGAAAAATGTCATTGGAATTTGGATCAGGATGGCATTGAAGGTATAGATTGCTCTGGGTAGCATAGACATTTAACAATGTTTATTATGCTGATCCATGAGCATGGAATATTTTTCCATCTTTTTGTGTCTTCTTCAATTTCTTTCATGAGTGTTTTGTAGTTCCTAGAGTATAGATCCTTTACCTCTTTGGTTAGGTTTATTCCGAGGTATCTTATGGTTTTTGGTGCTATTGTAAATGGAATCGTTTCTCTAATTTCTCTTTCTACAGTTGCATTGTTAGTGTATAAGAAAGCAACTGATTTCTGTGCATTGATTTTGTATCCTGCACATTACTGAATTGCTGTATGAGTTCTAGTAATTTGGGGGTGGAGTCTCTTGGATTTTCCACATAAAGTATCATGTCGTCTGCAAAAAGAGAGAGTTTGACTTCTTCTTTGTCAATTTGAATACCTTCTATTTCTTTTTGTTGTCTGATTGCTGTTGCTAGGACTTCTAGTACTATGTTGAACAACAGTGGCGAGAGTGGGCATCCTTGACGTGTTCCTGATCTTAAGGGAAAGGCTCTCAGTTTTTCCCCACTGAGGATGATATTCGCTGTGGGTATTTCATAGATGGATTTTATGAACTTGAGGAATGTTCCCTCTATCCCTATACTCTGAAGAGTTTTAATCAGGAAAGGATGCTGTATTTTGTCAAATGCTTTTTCTGCATCAGTTGAGAGGACCATATGGTTCTTCTCCCTCCTCTTATTAATGTGTTCTATACCACTGATTGATTTGCGAATGTTGAACCACCATTGCATCCTGGGGATAAATCCCACTTGGTCTTGGTGGATGATCCTTTTAATGTATTGTTGGATCCTATTAGCTAGGATTTTGTTGAGGATTTTGGAATCCATATTCATCAGGGAAATCAGTCTGAGATTCTCCTTTTTGATGGGGTCTTTGCCTGGTTTGGGGATTAAGGTAATGCTGGCCTCATAGAATGAGTCTGGAAGCTTTCTTTCTGTTTTTTAAACAGCTTCAGGAGAATAGGTATTATTTCTTCTTTGAATGTTTGGTAGAATTCCCCAGGGAATCCATCAGGCCCTGGACTCTTGTTTTTTGGGAGGTTTTTGATCACTGCTTCAGTCTCATTACTGGTTATTGACCTATTCAGGTTGTTTTAACATGAAATGGTCACATAAAATCCTCTTTTTGGATGCTCCCTTCACTGACATGTAACCTTTCCCACCTTTTCTGCACGTGTGACAGTAACTGCTGATGTCACACACTGGAGAGTGGTTTGGCCCCCTGGGGCCCCTGGGTTCCCATGGGCAGCTGGGAGAAATCCTGAATATCCCAGGAGCGTGGGGAGGACACGGGGAGGGTGGGGAAGGATGGAGAGAGGGCTCCAGATGCTCAGGGTGCAGCAATGAACACACTATTGTTGTCTAGATAGAAACATGGCACCACTTCACAGTTTCTAGAAACTTCTAGGAATTTACCTTAAGGAAATAAGTGTGGATGCCCATCGAGTTACAAAACTACATGTCTACAAGATGGCCAGGGTGCTTATAGAAGGATGTAAAATATCACCCTCTGAAGAGGGAGCTCTTTTAAAGTAAGTGTTGTATGTTAGGTCCTATGCTGTGTAGACGTGATCAGGGCCCGGGGGTGTCCACTGAATGAGAACACATCCTCAGCACACGTGCCCAGCCCGCGGAAGCCTCTATGTGTTGGGCATCATTACTCTAGTGTGCAAGTGCCTTTTACAATATTCACCCATTTTCTCTGTGCTGCATCTCATACAATATGTACCTACTATTCTTTGATCATTTAATCTGCCCTTTGAAAAAGTTCCACTTTGCAGTCGACTTACCGGTGCAGAATTTGGGTCCACATCACAGAGCTCATAAGTGCTTATAAACTGCCAACTCTTTGCAACTGATTTAAATATCATGCTCGAGAGAATGAAGAAAAGGCATCCGTAGACCAATGGCTCCTATCGTGAACCAGGGTCATAAAATTACTGGCCGAGCAATTTAATGTTAGTGTGTCTGAAGGTCCTCCCTCAGACGTTTCCGCTGGAAAAAGTAGGTTTTTCTCTTCTATTGTAGCCATTGTGAATGAGCTAAATTAATTCATTTTCATCACTGACTTTAGATGAATTGCAAAGAAGCCTTTTTTATCTTCCCATTTTCCATGGCACTTTCCTCCTCATACAATTATTTTCATACCTGATAATAGGTGAGCTTCAGAGCACACACCCTTAACTATGCCCGTAATGGGTCGCAGACTGAGCACGGAATTTATTCCTAAATTCTCTGTCACTAAAGACAGTTTCTGGTCTTTCAGCCAGCGTCGCTCGCCTTTCCTCAGAGAGACTGAGGCCAGTTGGGGGAGAAACAGTCGGGAGCTTTGAAGGGAGCAGAGGAAAGCTTGCCTGGCTTCTGTGCGGACGGACGCAGCCTTTGCCGGCCTCAAAACATGCCACCACGCGCAGAAAGGACACACCTTCCATGACCACAGCACCGAGGGCCCTGCGAAGTGCTCTGCACCTGGATTTGGTGCAGGAGAATCGGAGAGCTGCGCATTCAAGACGGAAGGGCCCGCAAACCCCATGCAGTGCAGCCCCTCAATTTGCAGAGGAGGACACGGGCAGATTCCGCAGTATGGTGTTTGCTCCTGACTGGTTAGTACTGCAGCCTGGGAGCGTCGCGCAGAACTTGTCCCCTCCCGCCCGTGCTCCCACCCCTCCCAGCCCTGCCCCCCCTCACCCTCTTGTCACCATTGGCGTGTGCCCTTCACGCCAGCGTTCTCCACCCTGGGGGTGCACGTGGGCATGCGCAGGGAACCCTAGAGGCAGCCTTGCATCAGAACGTGTGGGCCCGGGAACCAGGTTGTGGTATTTCTGATACCGAGTGGTGGCGCTGGCTGGGGACAACCACGGCTGAGACTCACTGTCCCGGTCAATGCGCTGAAAACAATCGCTAGAGCCATGTGCACGTCCCTGAGCCGGGCGACCTCTGCCTGGGGTCCTAACACGCCTTCCCTCCACCGAACACACTGTACCTGCCCATTCCTGTCCTCACGTGGGGAAACCAGATGTGTGTCTGAGAGCTCCTGAGGGCCAACAGCCCCCAATCCTCGTCTGTCTTTCTGACCAAAGCCTCCCAAATCTGACTGTCCCTTGACATTCTTGGGATCACCGTCCTGTCATGGCCAGACTGTAGAAACAGCTCACCAAACACTTTCTGTCCCTAAACAGTACGAGGTTCCTCAAAACAAAATTGGAAGTGGAGTTACCACGTGATTCAGCAAGTCTACTCCTGGGTGCATCCCCCAAAGTTAAGAGCAAGGTCCCGGAGAGGTTTTATACACCCAGCGGCATTATTCAGCAGAGTCTGGAGGGGGAGGCAAGCCCGGTGTCCATTACGGGTGAATGGACAAACGATGTGGTGTGTCCCCATGGGGCAATGTCACGCAGCCTCGAGAAGGAGGGAGACTGTGTCATCTGCTCCGACGTGGGTGAGTCCCCAGGACATGGCCCTGAGTGAGAGAAGCCCATCGCAGCAGAACTGGTTCTGCAGGAGCCGCTCAGCCCAGGAGCCACGGTGGTCAGACTCAGGGAAGCAGAGCAGGATGCCGGTCACCGAGCTGGGGGACGCGGGCGCTGGGTCAGGGGTGCGGAGGGGCCGATGGGGAACATGGGGGTCCCGGGGGCGGGGGTGGGGACAGTTGCCCGACCACGTGAATGTACTCCATGCCTCCGAATGTACACTTAGAAATGGTCAAAATGGTCAATTTTATGTCGTGCCTATCTTACCAAATGCAAAGAATACTTCCTGAGCACTGCAGCCTGTCCGCCCGCACGGGCACCCTCTGTGAACACGGCCCCGGGAAGCGGCCCTGCGCAGGTGCCAACTCAGGCCGCGGGTCCGTGGGCCGCGGGGAGCTGCGCAGACCCCTTCCGCCCCGCACCTGCCCGGCCGCACTCAGCTCACGTGACTATGGCACGCATTTAGACTCGAGGCCGGGACTGGGCAGCAAGGGCGGGGGGGGGGGGGCACCTGTGTTTCCGGGGTGATTCCCACGACCTGGGGTTTAGTTTCGTGCTGCTCAGTCATCCGGGCCCCTCCCGCGGCCCGGCCCCGGGGAACAACGCCCAGCCGCCGCGAGCCAGCCGAGAAGGGGCACCTGTCTCCCCCGAGGTGGGCCAGCTCTCCCTGGGATCCCCCGCACAGTGGACGGGTCAGTCTCGAGTCCCGCCGGCCGCAAAAACAGGGCTTGCAGATGCACACCCTTCCTCGGTTTCCGCGCGTCTGCGCCATTCCGAGAGACTGTCTCGGGAAGGAACGGGCACCAGACACAGTCATGACATCCAAACTGTGCCCAGTGCAAGACGCAGGTGGGCTACTCCCAAAGCCCCCGGGAAACAAAAGTCAAGTGAGTCGTGCACTCACTGGACGCCTCCCGAGACCCGCTTGCGAGGGACCGTCCCCAGAGTGGAACAGAATTCAAATGAGAAAGCTGGGACGCCTTTCCAGCAGGAAGGGAAGATGATTTCGCTTGCATGTTTCTGAGCAAAGAAAGGCTTGTTTAGGAGGGCGAGTTAGAAATACGTTTTGAGCTCCATTGCAGTGCAAAATGTCACATCGCTAGCCGTCCCTCTTTCAGAACTACACCTATATTCATAACTTAATTGAAAAGAAAATTTTTTGCCTCTACTTTTCTTTAAAAGAAATCACAGACTTATACAAATGGACTCCCTCCATTTACAGTATTATTCTTTAAGCCAGTCAAATGGGCAACAGATTCATTGGCTAAAGGTCTGAAATCAGTTAAGAAAAATTCAAATTCAAGTAGGAATTATCTTTTTGATCCATAACTCAGCCCTGAGTGCTATCACAGCAGGAGCCTGAGCTACGGTGTGTGTGGGGGGGTTCTCACGGACTGTTGGACGTTGAATTTATTCAACAGCTCACGTGTCTTACAGAAACACCGGCCCCTTTCCACGTACATGTGATCCACGTCAAGTGATCACGGCCAAAGGTGGCACTGGCTTTATTGTGTCTGTGACAGCATAAAAGTAAAATTTCCACACGACTCTAACTAGCTCCAGGGAGAATATGCTACCATATTATATCATATCATAATTCGGAGCTCCCTGCAAGAAAGCACACGATTGCACTCGGCACCCACGCCCCAGTGTATGCTGGGCTTGCCCACGCACTCAGCTGTCTGTGTCAGGTAAAGAGCCACGTAAAGAGCCGTGAGTAAAGGCTTCTTCTCTTCCTTGGATATACTCAGAGTAAGGTTTAGTCACAAGGGAGCAAGGGAGAGAGGTGCCATTCTACACGTGTATCAATTACGCCACTGACTGCTTTAATCGTTATTCATAATGACTAGCTGTCTTAGTAATTAGTCTGCAGTGATCTGTAGCAAATGTGTTCTCACTTATAGTTTCTCCACTCTGTACAAATTATTTAAAACGTTCACCACATCTCATTCAGTTCTTTAAATTAGGGCATGCCGAGGTCACACACATGCTTCAACCATTTTTGTGGGGAGGGATCCCGTCTCTGAGGTGCAGAGAGTTGTCTGGCCCGGGGCGTGCCCCGCTGTGTCTAATCTCCGCGTCACCAGGGCTGAGGTGATGTGTACTCTACCTAGATCCTCCTCTGCTGGCCCCGGAAAGCTGATGCCGGGCTGGACCAGGTCCCCGCCCTCTTCCTCTGCAAGAGAGAAACAGAGTCATTCTTTAGTATGTTCAGGGGTACACGGCCGTCAGCTCAGTGCATCTCCAACACTCTTCACCCAGACGCCCAATCACCAGAGACTCTTCCCAGTTGCTCCAGGGCCACGGCTCAGAGCTACGTGCAGGTGCCACCTCAGGCAGGGCGTCGTTGATTCTCAGCTCTACCTCGGGTTTAATCAATAATCAATAATAAATCTGAGCTCTACGCAGACTTATGAGACTCTGCAGAGTCGGCCACGCTCTGCAGCCCAGAGCCACGTCCCACTTTGGAAGCCCCCATGAGAGCTACACTACCCAGGACGGCACTTCCTCCCTTCTCCAGAAAGCTCTAGACTCAGGCCTGCTTCACCAATACTCAAAGCCTGCAGTTCCTGCATTACTGCTTAATGCTAGTTAATCTTAGGTCAGGTTCTTCCCAAACATGAATTTTTTTTCTTTCTGTTGGGAGAACATTTCGGGTTCACATCGCTAGCAGTGATTTTCAGTCGCTCACTTGCGTATAATGCAGACACGATGTTCTTACAGGGATGTCACTGCGTGAGGAAGAACGGCCCTGCCCTTCCCAGAGGGGGTGGCAGAGGCCAGAGAGATGCAGAGAGCTGCGTTCTTTACCCAGCTGCCCCCCACGGAGCTGGGTGAGAGAAGCCTGGCGGTCCCTGCCCTGGGTTGCACCTGTGTGGTCCCGGGGTCCTCGACCCCACGCCGAATCAGGAGTGAGAGGTGTAGGCAGCTGGTGTCCCCAGGGAGACAGGCAGCTTCAGGTAAGGACCCTTTTGCAAATACACTGTGTATATAATACACACGTCATCATTTTGGCACATATTCCATAAATGTAATTTTTCCATGTGCATTTATGCAGGCTTTCAATATTCTTGAATGAGTTTTGAGGCAAAAATGCCACATTGACATCCTGCTAGTAATAGTAGATACGGTTATCCACACTATAGTCTGCAAACGGAGTCATTCTAGGGTGCCGTGATCGAGCCCATGTAGGCTACCACCACCTTCAATCCAGCAAATTGGCATTTTCTCTAACATTACAGGACATTAAGGAAGGTCGGCAGTGGGAGACGCTTGCCAATCTCTCACACAAATCTGCAGCAGAATTTCATTTCAGGGGGCCTCCGGACACTGCTCTTAAAAGTTATATATATTAAACTTTTATATATGAATAATAAAGGTCTGAACTGGGTTAAGTATTTTACAAGACAGCCATTAAAATTATTTAGTGTGATCTGACCACGCCGCGTCTCCGCATGGCTTACGGCAGGTTGCACACTTTGGGGCCGTGTTTCCTGCCAATGAGTGGTCTAGTCCAGTGCCGGCCAGCCAGATGACCACATTAGGTAGAATGTGAGAGCGGAGATGGCAATGTTTTCATTTGTTTAGAAATATAATGCAATATAAGGCACAGTTCTAATTAAATACAGTTGCCATGGGGACCGTGGTCACGTGGTCTGTGTGGCCAGCAGCCTGTGTTAGTCGGGGAAGCATGGAATCAGCAGGATAAGCCCAAACAACCTACCTTCCGTCTCAGATCGTGTTCTCCTTAAACACACACACACACGGCAAAGACAGAGCAAGCGTCAACACAAGGACTTTGACGGACGCGTCCACGTTGCGCTGGTTGTAGAAATCACAAGCTCGTCACGACAGCTAGCACACACACACCGGGCACACGTAGGCCACGGACAGAACGCTCACACGAGCCCACAAAGCCGAGCATTCACAGAGAGCATGAGCTCCGCGGTGTAATCCCTGTAGCTGGACGCGGGGACCCATCTCACTCTTGAGAACAATCCTCCCCGGATGACGGTGAGTCGGGTGAAGGTCAGTCCTGAGTCTTATGGGTAGGAATGATTCACGGCATGTTTCGCCTCTGCTCCTGTCGTTTGTCAGACAGACTGGGATAAAATGAGGCCTAGAAGCAACTCAACTAAGCAAAACCTTCACATTAAAACAACAAAATAGGGTATGGGCGGAGGGCAAAGGCCGCCTGCCAACCTTGGGCTTTGCCTCGCAGCGGATGCAGCTGCACGTTCGAAGAGCCTGCTGGTGTCCTTACCGCCAGGCCCTGCCTCTCAGGGTCACTTGGTGGGGCTGCGTGTGCCCTTCACCCAGACCGACCTGCCCTTCCCAGAGTCCGCCCCGGGTGCCACCGGACGTTCATGAAGCAGCAGGGGCGCGGGCCCACTGCCCCCTCTGACAGCCCCACGGACACATGCTCACGCCCTCAGGCGTCTCTCTTCCGCCCAGTCCATGCTGAGGAACGGAACTCTGCCCACCGACGTCGTGCAGACAAGTGTCACGGTTGCAGCAAACGTGCGCGGGCGTCGGGGGGAGCGGCTCTGCGGGCTCTGCACCCAGACCTTCTGAACCGGCGGGCGGTGAGCCGCCTTGACCCAGCGTCTTGATTTTCCACCATCCACGCCAACCCCGCCACAGCCAGGAGGGCCCGAAACAGTGCAGACACGAGGTGCCCACGAGCCCTTGCTGGGAAACGAGGCGCCCTCGTCAGATCTCACGTTCAAACTTCCATCACGTTTCAGAGCAAAAACAGAAACGTGCCACAGACGTGAACATCTTGGAAACCCTCCACAACGCACTGAGATGCATCTAATGAGTCTGGTCTTCACTGTCATGACCCCTGAAGGGACCCCCTGCTTCGGGCTGGGCACCCACGACCCCTCCGACTGAACCCACCTTATGAGCTGTTTGTCTTTTATACCGAAGCCTAATGACATCAGTGCCCTCTGACACGTGACCCAGCACGGCTGTTGGGACCTCAGGGCGTTTTGTGGCTCTGTGTCATCGTGCTTCTCCAGAGCCCGCGCCTGACTGCACGTGTGCGAGGCATGTCTGAGCTAAGCATCGGACGCACCTGGGTGCAGCCCAAAGAGCCCCGATCGGCCCCACGCACGGCGGGACACGGGCACACTCTCCAGCGCGCCCCTGTGATCGCCGGCAGACTCCCACCTGCACCCCCGGCGTCTAGGAAGGGGGCTGAGATAATCCGCCATGGCGCTCAGTAGAACACCTACGTCCCCCGTCACGGGAGGGGTGTCTCAGCTCTGTAAGACACTCAGCTCCTCGGGAAGGGAACCCGAGCTCAGTGTCTCCCCACAGCCCATCCTCACAAGCACATTCGGGTCGTGGCCACCACATTGTCCACTGGGGAAGATGAGGCCCAGAGGGGCTGAGTAAGTGCGCTGAGGACACACAGTCACAGGCGGCCCGAGCTGGGTGCTCTGTTATCTCTGTGAGTGGGCGCCACGCTCTGCCGTGACTCGTGTCTCATTCACAGCAGACTCCGCACTGGCCTTCCTCAAGAGGAAGTCCACCGTCTTGGACTGCTCAGAATGAGGTAAAACCCCCTGAATGAAGGGGCAGAAGAGATGACAGAAATGACCTTGGGTGGGGGAGGGACAGATGGGCCAGAGGACCCCCAGGGAGACTAACTTCAAGCAGAAATTCAACATTCATGGAAGTCGGTGGACATTTGACTTCTTTCTTTCTATCTATCATCTATCTATCATCTATCTATCATCTATCAATCTATCATCTATCTATGTATCAAGATTTTATTTATTTGACAGAGAGAGTAAGAGAAAGAGAGATCTTGAGCAGGGGTGAAGGGTAGAGGGAGAAGCAGACTCCCGTGGAGCAGGGAGCCCAATGCAGGACTTGCTCCCAGGACCCTGGGATCATGACCTGAGCTGAAGGCAGACGCTTAACTGACTGAGCCACCCAGGCGGCCCTCTTTTATTTTTTTAAGCTTATTTATTTATTTCCCTCTTATTTTTTCAAGCTTATTTATTTATTTATTTATTCAAGAGAGTGAGAGTGAGAGAGAGAGCTAGCATGAGAGCACGTGACCGGGGGGGAGGGGCAGAGGGGGAGGGAGAGAGAGCCTCAAGAATACTCTGTCCTGAGCATGGAGCCTGATGTGGGACTCGATCCCACGACCCTGAGATCACGACCAGGGCCAAAACTAAGAGCTGGACGCTTAACCGACTGAGCCGCCAGGCGCCCCTTGACGTCTATTTATGAGGCAGGCGCACGTCTCAGGATCCGTCCGAGGAGGACAGTGCTGGGCCTGAGTCGCCTTCTGCAGAGTCTTTGGTCATGACCCCAGGCTCCTCCTCCCCTGTGAGCACAGCAGACCCACCCTTGGCTCTCAAGAGGACGCACAGGGTCCCACAGGGTGTCCGGTGGCCCCGGGGCCTGTCACATGCTTCCCAACATGCAACAGGGCTAGATAACCCCTGAGACCAGCTCAATTAACTGAGTTGGATTTGGACAGTGAATCACAACGTCCACTTGTGGACACACGTGGTGTGGCCATCCTGGGGCAGAAACAAGAACTGTGGATTCACAGGCAAACCGCCAGTCCTGGAAGACAGGAGGAGGCATGACATGCTCTGCAAGAAGGAGAGGCACCCAGCACGGGGTGGCTATGGAGCAAGCCAGGGTCCTCCACGCACAAACAGCCCCCAGGAGGCCAGAGCCAAACACGGGACGTCAGCACAGCTACTGGACGGGGTTTGGCTCTGCTGAGTCCACAGGGCAGCTATCCACCTCCTCCGGGGAGTGCTCACAGCTTCCCTGGGATGGTCCCTCACTACCAGTCACGGCTGGTCCCCTGACCCGAGGGGATGGATTCTGAGGCAGCACGGCGGACTGGAAAGAGAAAGCTGGGTCTACCATGAGAGTGTAAATCAACTTCTCGGGCCCGTTTGCTCACGCCGAGGGTGGAGACATCACTGTCCTCTTCGGAGGGCTGAGCGCCTACAGCTCTGGGCAGGGTTGTTATACCTGTTGTCGTACGTGTCTGGAGCTCTTCTTCCTCCTGGATACACGTCCCGGGATTCGACTGCTGAAGCTGGCTCCTTCTTCAATCTTGGAAAGTAGGGATTGGCACCGAGACCACCCATGGCCGGGAGCGATCCACTCCCTATGGGTCTCTGTGATGCGTTATTTTGAAGACGCGGTAAAGGGGGGTGCTATGTACAATAATTTACGTGCATGTCTGCGGGGAGTCACGGCTCCCCTGGTTCACTTTTTTGCCCCAGCCACCTGTGGTGAGGCAGGACCTCATCTCCACTACGATGGGTGCAGATATTGAGGCCTGGGGAGCGTAAGCCACGTGTCTGAGGTCACACGAGGGTTCCCGTGATACCACACCTCTCACGCTGCAGGGCTGGGCTCTTCTGGCCACGGGGTGGTGGCCTCTGTTTGGAGGCATCAGCAGTGAATGACCCGCATTTCATAAGCACCTGACCTATGAAGTCCTACTGCTTTCAACCTCTGGGTGTTTAAACCCTCTTAAGTACGGGTACAAATCACACCTTTTGGGTGGAGAATAGTTGTCTCCAATCACACTAGCCTGGAATTGATAATAAGAAACAGGAAGGGCTTCAAAATAGTAGGTCGAAGGAAAAACAATCTTTGTATATGAACAGGCAAGTTGCCCATAAGAAAATACTGGATTTCTTCGTGTAAAGGAATACAATACCGTGATTACCTCATAAACACCAAGAAGACAAAATGCCAGCTTTAAGGCACCGTGCTGGGACTCCGCCCCATTCCCTGTTCCTGACAGCGTTCCCACGAATGTATGTGTGTTACTGGTTGGTGTAGCCTGCGGCTTCTATGGCAGTGGGAGGGCGGCCACGTGTCCTTCCCGGCTGAGCGGAGAAGCGGCCTGCCCCCGGCCCCTCCAGAACCCCGGTGTCCACGCTGCATGCTGGAGCGCAAGCCTTTAGCAGGGCAGTCTCATTCCCAAATGCGACCTACACAGAACCCCAAACAATGAAGCAGCGTGGAGATGGGGAGTGCGTGAAGAGGGCTGTGAGCCTCCGTCTCCTCTCTGCCAGCACCCACGAAGCTCCCTTGCACAACCCTGGGGCTGAAGGGCACATGTTGTGGCCAGGAGCAGAGAGACGGTGGAAGCCAGCCTCATCTCTGTCTGAAGAGGACAGTCACTTCCTCTTATTGTGGGGACAGCAGGCTTTGCTCCGATGGGAGTAGAATGGGAAGATTTGCTATTAAACGTAGGTTTCAACATCTAGCTGATGTCCCCCAAGACCATTCGTGGCCCCCACGTGGTGCCCAGCTGACCCTGGGTCTTCCCTTGGAGGTCGGCCCCACTCCAGGTCTGTTCTGTTCCTTTTCCAGTCCCGGGACCCAACGTGGCTCACAGAGGCCCTGAGCAGGTCACAAGCCTCCTTGCCCCCGGGGTCTCGCTGCCTCCATCCATCCGGCGCCTGCTCACTTGTGCTCGCTTGCACGTCCCACTCCGCTCAGAGCCTTCCCCGCCTTGCTCAGACCCGCCAACGTCAGCCTCCCCCAGGAAGGCCACCATGAGCTCTTTCAGGGACGGGGACTGGGTGGAGGCGGGTGGTCAAGTTAGCAAGTCTACCTTCGAAGACGAGTTTCCTGACCGTGCAGCTGAGGTCAGAAAACTCCTCCTGACGGATAGAAAGGGGCCTCGGGGGGTCACTAGTGTTACCGGCGTGGGCCCGGTGACACCCCCAGAGCGCAGGGTGGTCCCAGGCTTCAGGCACGACACGTGGCAGTGGTTCCCAGGGCTCCGTGATCTCCGCTGAGAAAGTTAAGTGGCCCACGAAGTTTGGCACTCCAACAGTCTGCCCAGTTTCTAGATTCTTCCTGTTCTTTAAAAGTTTACTTTTAAAAAAAGCATCCTCAAGCCTACGTTTTAGCTGTTTCCCTAATGATGGGATTTGAAGGCTGCTTAAATTAAGAATTCATTTCTGCTCCGTTAGGACAAAGACACTGATTAGCCTTAACGTTTGCTTCCCTTCCGTTCTGTTCACAGCTGCACCATTCAGGACTGCCATGATGATTACTAACGGCTTTTCCTGAAAGCCACAGAAACACTCATGATTTTAATTTTGGACCAAGGATCAAGTCTCAGCAGAAGCGGCCCCCGAAGTCTGCAGATTTCTCACTCGTAGTTAAATGTCACTTAAGTCCGGCTGAGAGAACGATGCAAAGTCACTAATGAGTCAATCCCAACCCAAGTCAGGATGACAACCAAGGGCTCTGTGAACAGGTGTCAGGCTGAGCGTCGGCGCCACACGGGAGGGCTGTGTGACCGCGGGCACAACCCCGTCTCCGGGCCTGGAGGCTCGAGAGCTCAGCTCACCACCCCTGCCTTTCCCATGAGTTACAAACGCGTCTTCAAGGAGTTCAGTCGTGACGAATAGCAGCATCCACTGTTGCCTTTTTCTGGACCTGGGAAAAGGAGACTGTTATTTAAATATCTGAAAGCGTCCGGATGAAACGGTACCTTCTGCTCTTGAAGTTGAACGCTACTCACTTCCAAAGTGACATTAGTTGTATTTTATATAATGTTTTCTTTTTTATTTTATTTATTTTTTTAATTTAATTTTATTATGTTATGTTAGTCACCATGCAGTACATCATTAGTTTTTGAAGTGGTGATCCATGATTCATTGTTTGTGTATAACACCCAGTGCTCCATGCAGAATGTGCCCTCCTCAATACCCATCACCAGACTAACCCATCCCCCCCGAGGACCCTCAGTTTGTTTCCCAGAGTCCATAGTCTCTCATGGTTCATCTCTCCCTCTGATTTCCCCTCCTTCATTTTTCCCTTCCTTCTCCTAATGTCCTCCATGCTATTCCTTATGTTCCACAAATAAGTGAAACCATATGATAATTGACTTTCTCTGCTTGACTTATTTCACTTAGCATCATCTCCTCCAGTCCCATCCATGTTGATGTAAAAGTGGGGTATTCATCCTTTCTGATGGCTGAGTAATATTCCATTGTATATATGGACCACATCTTTACCCGTTCATCTGTTGAAGGGCATCTCAGCTCCTTCCACAGTTTGGCTATTGTGGACATTGCTGCTATGAATATTGGGGTTCATATGGCCCTTCTTTTCACTACATCTGTGTCTTTGGGGTAAATACCCAGGAGTGCAATTGCTGGGTCATAGGGTAGCTCTATTTTTAAATTTTTGAGGCACCTCCACACTGTTTTCCAAGGTGGCTGTATCCCACCAACAGTGTAAGAGGGTTCCCCTTTCTCCACATCCTCGCCAACATTTGTTGTTTCTTTCCCTGTCCATTTTTGCCATTTTGCCATTCTAACTGGTGTAAGGTGGTGTCTCAATGTGGTTTGTTTTAAATCTAAATTCCAAACAAACGGTGTTAAATCCTTTGCACTACTCTCTGTATTTAATAAGGTTTTATGCCAAAGTTTGCTTGAAGATTTGCTCGTCATGTTTAAACTGGAAATACCACTTTAAAGACAGAGAGAAGGGTCTTCTGAAGCTTAGGCAAACCTGGCCTTCGCACCTGGGCTTACTGCTGAGCGAGCTGCATGGTGTGACGCCTCCAAGATCAGCACGACCAGCTCGTGTCTCTGACGGACGGGTCGTTCTAACGCTCACTCTTGAGAAGTCTCTGCGTAGCGATGCCACATGACATGCAGAATGCCCAGTTAGATTCGAAGTTCGGATACTCAAAGAATAATTTTGTTTATTGTACCTATGCAGCATCTGTCGTTTGTCTGAAATTCAATTTTACGAAGACACTCTGTGCTTTTATTGGCTCAATGTTGGCTTGATACCCCCAAGGAGATGCTCAGGCCTGGAGTATCTCCCGGGGACCCTGGCCCAGCTGGTGCTGGGGGATCCCGGGCAAGCTCACGTCATGGCACCAGAGCCCAGTGTAGAGTGTGCAGCCGCAGGGAGAACCACTCACTTAGTGGAATGAACCAAAGTAATTTATCAAAGGCCCCAATTCTACCTTCTCCTCCTCCAACTAAAAACATCAGACCTGACATCCAACCCCGATGGGCCAGGTGTGGCCAGCATTCATGGGCTGCAGGGGCGCCCAGCATGGCCCCACAGTGTGCAGGTGCTTCTGGAGTTACCGGCTTAGTGTGAAGACAGGGAATGGGACCCTCCACCTGCTTCCCTCCCTCTCAATCTCTCGTTACATCACCCGCTGTCTGGAGGGGAGCTCTTCGGGCATTTTAACATTCAAAGAAGCCACGATGTTAACTTTTAAATACTCCTAAATTCTGTATTTGATATGTTGCCTTAATTTTCTGTGCTGGATGACTATTCGGCGTCTGGCTTTGCCTGTTCCCTCCCCATGGGACGACCTCCACGCTGCATGTCGAGGGCTCTGACGCGCAGGACGGACACGCGTTCCGCTTATGATCATGCTTCGCCTGGGACTTCGCACATAGGCACTGCACATAGGCAGTGACGCTGTTTCTTTCCCTTTAAAAATATCTGATCGAGGCAGAACGGGTCGATAAAATCCAGTACAAAGCACTGAGCATTGGAGACCTTTCCACTGCTGTAGAATTTCCTGATGTAACGCTGTTCTCCAAACCTCCCGTGCTCTGCAGATCTGTTTTGACCAGCCAGTCGTGTTTTCGAAGTAAACAGAAACCATGGTAGAGCCGCCCTGTGAATCTCCTACTTTATCAGATGAGACGGTCTGGAAGGAGGATGGCGGCAACGCTGAGCTGGGAGCTGGTGTGGTTCCTGCCCTCGAGGCTCATGGTGAGCCCCCACCCCGGGAAACAAGAAGCCCACGAGCGGTGCACGCAGGCAGCTCCCAGTCCAGCACGGAAAACGGCTCTCCAGACGCTCATCGTGTGTAGGAAACACGAAGGAGGAATAGTTCTGTGAGTTTCCTTAGCCATCCGTCTGTGACACATGCAGGGCTTCTCGGGCATCGAAGAAGGCAGCTTGGGAACACAGTCCTGAGAATGGTTGCACCTGAGCTCCTTGCAGACCCTGAACATGGTGCGGGGCGGGTGGGTAAAGGCAGAGACGCATGGCGCTGTGTGTCTCGAGGCCCTGTCAGGCATCTCCGTCCCCAGGAAGTCCTTTAGAAGGACGGTGTGAGGTGGTGGCTACACAGAGGCCAGGCCCACGGTGACCCACCTGCCCCAATCTGGAAATCCAGGCCCCCGGCCCCTTGACACCCCTTTCTTCTGTCTCAGACACGCAGCCTGTTGCCTCCACTCATCTGCTGAACACAGAGCCTTGCCTTGGAGGAGGATACTTGGTATCGGCACGCTGAAGATAAGATGCTATTATACCCATTTTGTAAATGAGGAGAGGGAGCTTCAGGGATTTTGGGTAATTAACCTAAAATCCTAGGAGGCTCGCCTGACATTTAACACTGTATTAGGTTCAGGCGTGCAGCAGAATGACTCGGTATTTGCACGCTCCGCAAGCGATCAGCACCGTACGCCCGGTCGCCAGCCGCCGCCGCACACGGCTACAGACACCTCAGTGACAGCAGTCCCATGGCCACGCCACGGTGGTGACCGGGCCCCACCCTTCTCTCTGGCTCCCGAATCCAGCTCTTCCCGGGCTGCACACCTGCTCATCCGCTGCTCATCCGCCCTCCGGAGCCCCTGCGGACACACTTGGGAAGATGATGGGGACACGAACATGTGCCTGGTACCACTTCTCCTTGGCTTTCTGTGCCTTTCTGAAGTGTCCACATGCCCACCGTCCTCAATCTCCTCCCTAAAGCACTCCTTTTCTGGATTCCAAATCTGGGCTCAGAAAAGAGTTATGACCAACTCGTTCGTACTAAAACATAGATGGATGCCAGTAAGCCTCCCCCCGTGCCCACACTACATCCCATTCTGCCTGACAGTGGCCAGTGCCAGGAACTGTGTCCCCACTCAGAGCCATGAGGCATTGAGGGTAGCCTGCTTTTCAGGGGACAGTGTCAAAAGGAGCCTTGAGTCTTCCACCCCAGGCGCACCACACGGCAGCCGTGAGAGGCCCGGGCCTATTGAGAAGTTCTGTCCCTGTCCAAGGACCAAATACCGAGCGCGTCCTGTGCTAGTCCTACCTTATTAAAATGCCTCCTTAAAGCATCACTGAGAAGATGATATTTTCACACATACCACTGCAGCAAACCGAGCATCTCCTGGAAACAGAAGTTGAGAGGGATGGTCTCCTGGCTGTCAGCACTGATGCTTCCTCGTCACGTCTGAGCCCTGAACACCTGTGGGCCTTTGTCCCAGAAATCCCCACTCAGCAGACACCTGTTGGCTGACCCTGAGTTTGGGGTACAGTGACCCATGCTCGGGGCCCAAAGTCTGGAGGAAACTCACAGAGAAACACGCAATTTCTGTCCAGCAAAGTGAGTTCAGACCTGACAGAGGCACCGTGGGAGTCCTTCATGTGGTCACGTGGATTAGATCAGGACTTCACGGGGCGAGTTATTTTAGAAAATGCCTTTTTTTTTAAAAAAAATATTTTATTTGACAGAAACACAGCGAGAGAGGGAACACAAGTAGGGGAGAGGGAGAAGCAGGCTTCCCGCTGAGCAGGGAGCCTCATGTGGGGCTCGATCCCAGGACCCCGGGATCATGACCTGAGCCGAAGGCAGATGCTTAACGACTGAGCCACCCAGGCGCCCCAGAAAATGCATTTCTTAACCCCAGGAACTCTACTTATGATTTATTATGTTCAGCTGTTGCACAGACGTGATTAAACTCATAAATTATATGTAAAATTTATTATATAAATCTATTAAAATATTTCATAGCCAAAATATTATGCTAATTCTTACTTTCTGAGAGAAAGCAACTTCAAAAATTTGATTTGTGGGTGGTTGTTTCAGACCCCGAATCTTTGTAAATACCCACTTTCAGGACTATTTAGCCATAAAACTGAATTTTGATCTATAGCCCCAGGCCTAGCCATTGTTCACTATTCCTTTGGATATTAATAAAAGCGAATAACATTTGTTAAACAATGACAGATGAAACTGGGCACCTATTACTCATTGACAAATCATGCCGAAGGCGTCATTCTTCTTGTTTAAATACATCACCCGTCACGCTGACTAGCGGGAACCCTGATAGGTACACGGTTTCACGGCAGCCACCTAGATGGCAATTCATTCTTAAAGCCCTCGGTTTCCAGATCGATTTTGGTTTAACAAATTATGGAGCCCCGGCCCGAGACACACCGCAGATGGACAGCGCACGCTGCGGCAGCTCAGTTGCTCAGTATTGTCTCAATCCACGCAAATGGCTGGTCCTGTGGGGTTCCAGTGACATGAGGGAAGCGCCAGGTCCAGCTGCCTCCCAGGAGCGCATCCCATGACCAGCTGCCACAAATGCGTGTTTTGGCCCCGGGACGCACGGTGCTGCCGTTGCCAGGTTCACGGGCAGCCTGTTTGCCTCCAGCAATGTATATTCTGTAATGAAAATCCCATGCGATGTGGGGCTCTCAGGGGTCACTCAGGAGCCAGAAGAGCAGAGTGATGGGGTCCATGGTGCAGCCCCTCCCCGGCTCAGGAGCCGCGTCTGGAAGGAAGCACAGCACCGGCCTCCAGGGCCAGGCAGACAGCCTCCCCGAGGGGCCTTCCCCTCCCTGGGCGGAGCTCTGTCAGAACTCTCCGGAACCCGACAGGTTCCCTCCTAAGTCACAGAGGCCCCAGGAGCTCGCGGCTCTGAGCGGCCACCCGAGCTGAGATGCCTGGGTCCATCCTCAGGGACTCTGTGCTCCGTGTGCCCGAGTCCCCTTGCCGTTGTGACCATCTGTGTGGACGGCACAGCTTCCCGGCCGCTCGACCGGCCCACATCCAGGCGGAAGGATGTGCTCGCTTCTGTTTCTGGGGCAAAACACGGGAGCCTTGTCCCCCGTCTGTAAAATGGGGACCACATGACGTGAGAAGAACCCACGGGACGTCCCTGAGCAGAGTGCGTGGCACTAACATGCCCCCAGCATGTCCTGACTTCCCCGTGAAAACCCAAACAGCTCTCGGGAGAGGCGACGCTGTGTCCCTTCCCTCCCAATGTGAGTACAGCTGAGCCACCCAGGAAGGTCTCTGGCCAGAGCTCGGAGCCCAGGTAGCGAGGACCAGGAGATGGACGGACTCACTCTGGAAGAACACAAACATGGAGCGGGGATCCTGAAGATAAAGACCATTGATTTTCTGACTTTGTCCTTCATCTGCAAAATGGGCCCACACTTCAGACTGTACCCATCCGTCGGCAGTTGAACTTGGGTGCTTTGGAGAAGGACCAGGAAGTTCCAGCCCCAGTGAACGGTCTTAGCTCACGCTGACGTTGGGACACAGGGCCTCAGCCATGGTTCATCAGCTGTCAGAAGAAGCATTTATTCATGGAATCTAGCAAATATGTGCTTTTCCCACATCTCTGACTCATATGACGTGTCATGGCCCTTATACTTTTCTACTGGTTTTCCACGAACTTTGAAGATGCATGCTGCTATTAAAAACATTTTCTGCATTTGGGGCACTTGGGTGGCTCAGCCGGGTGAGCGTCCGACTCTTGATTTCAGCTCAGGTCATGATCTCAGGGTCATGAGATCGAGCCCCGAGTTGGGCTCCGTGTTCAGTGAGGAGTCTGCTTGGGATTCTCTCTCTCCCTCTGTCCCTCCTTTCTCTGTCTCTCAAATAAATAAATAAATCTTTAAAATAAAAACCAAAACACTTTCTGCATTTGTGATAAGTCCTCCCTGTGCTTTAAGGTGGAAAAACTTCAGGGAAAACCTGCAATTCATTAACTGTGTTTATAGTGTAGAGCAGGTCTGGCTAATCAATGTAGTCTAAATTATACTAAAAAAGCTTATAATTAACTAGCAAGATGAGAGAAAAGGAGGACAACAATAAATTTTTACAGAAAAACAATGGGGCGGCTGCATTACAACCATCCCGGTTCCCAAGCTCCTTTCTGAAGCCTCCTGTTGAGGCGCACTCCTCAGTGTCCACAGAGCCCGCGCAGCCCTGAAGAGAGACCATGGGCACGCCTAGTGTTAACGCGCAATTTCCACCCTCAACTTACTCATTCTCACCAACACTTAAGATAGCATTTCCTTATTGATGCAGCAGCCACGGTGGCAAAATAAAGTTCCAAGAGGGCAGACGTAAAGGAGGAAAACGGCAGAGAAGTTAACGGAAATACGACCAGTGGCTAAGGGGTCAGACCCGCTTTCTGGTGCAGGGGGTATCTGGGTCCCGTCGGACGACTCCGCTTGAGGATGAGTGCCAGTGTCCCAGAAACCGCGCGACCATCCATGTCTGCCCCCACTCCTCCAGCACGATGGTGGCCACGGAGGGCTGGGCTAATTGTCATGCATCGCCTGTAAGAGTTCATGAGCTAACAGCAGGAGTGTGTTCGTATCAAACGCCATGGTCACACAGAATTCCCCATCCACTCACAGCTCGGGTCCGTGTCTGTCTTACCAGCTGGAGGAGCCCGATGACCCCAAAGCACTTCGAATCTGTGGGAAGAGCCTGATGACCCCAAGTCAATTAGAAACCCCTCTGAGTCCCCGGATCGGGGCTCTGCATTATCGCCAAATGATTTTCTGCCCTCCCGATAAAAAATTACTGCGTCACGAAAGACGCTTGAGGTCATTTGGCTTTTCTCAGGGACAGGACCTGCCCTGCGTAGGGCTAAGCCACCAGGCTTCTATTTTTTCTTTCCTGTATCTCTGGGCAGTGAGGACCTACAGAACTCTAAAACCATCACGACTGAACTTTCCTCTGCAAATCTGCAGTGCTGAATTCTGAAACCCATGAGCGTGGCTTCTGCTGGACCGGGCACTTGGCCAGTCTGCAGGCTCAACACAGCAGTGCTCCGGGAACTGGAACAGTCCTCAGTACAAAGCAGTCAGAGGTCGTTCAGAGGCCCACGGGGCTCGTCACGGTCGCCCCGGGTCTGGTCTCTGTGTGGCCGCAGGGGTCCCCCCCCAGCTGCTCCAGGGGCCACACGTCTTCCTCCCGTCCTCCTTCCAGGCCCAGCTACCGGCCTTCGAGCACCTGGACTCCCTCCTGCCTTTTCTTCAAAAGAAGGATTTTAATTCTGATCACTATTACGATTGCTAGTTTTGAATCTAAGAGGACCTAATTACCAATCTTGAGCAAATGATGTTTTTAAGCCTCACAGAGCCGTCCTGTTCCGTGACAGCTCCTGGGGACTCGGTCCAGCCTCTCTGTGGAGGGGAGACCACGGCGTGTCCTGGCAGCTGCCCTCCCTCCTGCGGGGAAGGCCTGCCGTCCCAGCCTCTCTGGCAGCCCCTGAGCTTCCAGGGGCAACGTGGGATGCCAGGTGCGCACGGTCTCCCCAAGGCAGTGCGAAACCTTGCAACTGTGCATGCATCAGGAGCATGCGCTGGGGTCCTGCCCACGGCGGCCCCTCCTTCACAGGGGAGGCAGGTGCAGTCGTGGTACTCTGTAAAGCTCCAGTTGGGTCATTTCCTCCTCAAAACCCTCTGAGACACTCCCCGAAGTGCAAAGCCCCAGGTGGTGCGGGGACCCTCACATCAGACAGGAAGCCTGCCTTCTACGATGGCCTCAGAAACGCCCCAGGCCCTCCCTGCTGCTCCCTGGCCCCAGGCTCGGACGGCTCGATGGGCCGCAGTTCCCACCGAGCGCTGGCCTGAGGTGCCGGGGACCCACTGGAGCTGGTGCCGGGAGAGAGGTGGGTGTGGTGGCGGCCTGGTGCTGCTGGGGGACAGAGCTCCCCCCAACCTCTCCCCTCTGCTAGGTGACTGTCCCTGGCTGCATCACTCAGGCAGGGGGCGTGTGGCTGTGCCGCATCCCCTGGGGGGAAGTGGAGCTGGGAGCAAGTCTGGGCAAGGCAGGCAGGCCCCAGGGGCCTTGTCCGTCAGGGCAAGTGCCTAAGTGTTAGTCTCTCGGTAGTCTCGTTAACCACAAGATATTTTATAGGGCTACTGTGAGCTCTTGTGAGAATCATAAAAAACGATACCATTACTTAACAGAGCAGACATTCAAAAGTTCTATTATTATATCTGTAAATTCTTTAAAAAGTCATGCGATGAGTTTCAACCCATGCCAAACTCTGTTTCAGAGATAAAGCTTCTAAAGCTAAGTACAAAAAAACAGAGGGTAGAGAACCACGGACGTCACACAAAGCGAGCCGGGTGTAGATTCATTACAGATATTAATGATTCATGGTAAGAAATCTCAGTTTTGGCCTGTCCAGATATCAACAGGTAGATCAGATGGCTTTTCACGTTTCTTTTAAGAGGAAAACTATGACCTGGAAAACCAAGTGCTCTGAATTTACAAGTGTCTGCAAAACCCACATATTCTCACGTATATACCATGTGAATGAACTAGTTTCCCCCAAATGGCTGGGTAAGCATGACACCACAAAACCACTGGATGTGTCTGTGTTCAGAAGGCGTGGCTCCTTTGAACCGCATCACGAAGATGTCTGCAGCGTCCTCCCGAGAACACATACCCGATCCTAACGGATACACCAAGGCTGCGTGGGGGTCAGGGCTTCGGGTCCCGCCCCAGGAATCTCCTCCCCGCCATTCTGCGCCCTAGGGGTGATGTCACCCAACCCGGTGACCAGAACAGCACAGTCCAGGAGCCCGGGAAGCCCAAGTCCAGCTGATGCTCAGCACACGGAGATGCCCGAAGAGGAGTTCAATTTTCTGGGCCAGCTGAAGAGTCAGAGCTTTTAAAATTCATTATCCAAGACTTTAATGCCTTACCAAAAAAAAAAAAAAATCCCATAAAATGTCATCTAGCTTTGACTTTTCTTTCTAAGATTCTTCCGGAAGAAGTCTTTGCCAGTGTAAGGAAAAGTGTATTTCCCATCAAGCCTGGTGTGGGAAGGGCCTCACGGCTTCATTACCCAGCAGCCTGTGTCCTTGTTTCCTTGTGCACAGGCTGTGTGGGAAATGCACAGACACTAGATCGGTGCAGGTTTCAACACACTGTTCAGCTTTATTTTGTTAACATGAACTCTCTTATTTGGCAAACCATTCATAAGGGATACAGGGGGCTAGCCAAAGGACTAGCTGTCCTGTGTCTTTGCTTAAACAAACATCTTCTTTCTTGGTTTAAGCTGTTTAAAGCAAGAGGTCTGAATGTGTATGCCTTGTACATACATACAGCTTTGTAATAATGTGGTGCTGAACACAACAGAAGAAAGACTTGAATCCACCCTGAGACATCCCCTCTCCTGTTCTCTTTCAAGAAAGCACGGAGACATACTCACTTAAGTCAGGAGCCGGCTCTGAGAGCCAGAAAGCACAGCCCTGCTGTTGGGGATGATGAAGCCCTCCCCCAGCCATACAGGGCTCCTCTGTGATCGATCAGAAGGCAGGAAGAGACATGGGCTCAGCGTGGTTTTACCAAGTATATGGGTTAAATGTCTGCCCACTGCAGGACATCCTTGGGAAATTACATCCCCACACCAGCACCATCCAGTTTAGGTACGCAACCATGATACTTGCACAATAAATCCCACCAGATAAATAATTCCGGCTTTCAAGTCTTCCATCCAACCCAAGGTTCTTTGCTGTTTGCACCACGTGATCACCAAGCACCGCGGGGCACAGACACCAGCCAACGTGGGCCTTAGGAGCTGTGGATAAGGCACAAGGAAGAGACCCCTGCAGAATCTATGATTTTCTCCATCTCAGGGTTGGCCAACCCTTTGCATAATAGGAATGATAAGGGGGACAGAAATCAGTGACTTACCAAAACCAAATAGAGAATGATACCATTCATTGCTTTCAAGAATCAATACGCAAGGGAAAGTGGAATGAACAGCCTTTGCTTTTGCTTCATGAATCACGTCCTCCAAGGAGTCAACTGTGTCCTCACCCCTTTCACAATGGGTCTGATTTTCAGATGCTCATTTATAGCATGTTAATGGCTACACAGCCTGCAGAGTCCTAAATGTGGGCAGCAAATCCTATCAACTACTCAGGGCAAAGCTTCCTCCTGCAAAAATATATTTTCGGGGCGCCTGGGTGGCTCAGTTGGTTAAGCGACTGCCTTCGGCTCAGGTCATGATCCTGGAGTCCCTGGATCGAGTCCCGCATCGGGCTCCCTGCTCGGCAGGGAGTCTGCTTCTCCCTCTCCCACTCCCCCTGCTTGTGTTCCCTCTCTCGCTGTGTCTTTCTCTGTCAAATAAATAAATAAAATCTTTAAAAAATATATATATATTTTCGTCCCGAAAACAGCCCAGGCACAAGCGCTCTGAGCCAGGGCTTAATATCATTTGGTTCAGCTTCTTATTACATATGCCCCTTACAATTCCTGTTTGCATTTTCTGGTGACTAAACAAAGCTCAGGAAGTCCCTTCAGTTTATGGAATGGAAACTCATTTTAGACTCATTGACTCTGAGACCTGCAGCCTCCCAGGTCAGCGGGAATAATTCTCTGGCTTACCTGTGCCTGCCTCACTGGGAGCATCACTAGTCTGGCCATCCCTCGGGTTCTTGGGGCTACCACTTGGTATTATGAGTCCTGAGGTCACTAAATTCTTTCGTTCCAGCATCACTTCTGGAAGGTTAGTAAGTGTTTTCCGGAGGTTCTGCTCCACTAGTTATATTTGGCTACAGTACATCTGGCTCTCGATCTCCCCTCCACTTCATAACATGCCTGAAGCTGCCCTGCTTCCTCTGTGCCTGGCTAGTGACTCATCTTTGTTAAGATCGGATAGCAAGTCCTTCCTGGATCCCCAAGCACAGGGACACCCTGCTCTGACACTGGACAGCCACGTAACTTAGCAGAAGACACACGTGCACGGGGATATAAACAAAATGAGCGAGGTCTCAAGGCAGGAGAGTGGCCAGGAATGGTGGACACCTGAGGGCTCACCCAGGAAAGCTAGGATCCAAAGCCGTGGTCTCAGTGTTTTGAAGAACCTGAAAATGTTATAGAAACCACAGATGGGCTCCCTGAGAAGATGAGCTATGTCCACACACAACACTTTTAATGTGAGTTGAGGTTCTCATAGCTTGCTAACACCCAGTTGTGTCCCCAGTGTAAGGAGGCCTAGAAACTGCTCACAGGATGTCACTGGCTGCTTCTGATGGCAAGTAGGCTCTTGTGGGCCCTGAATCGTCAAATCCACAGTAATCCACATGTTTAAACATGAGAAAGTAAACATCAGGGTCATAAATAAGCTAGCTGTTTGAGGGTCCACATTCCCCTGAGCAGACTGGTAGAAGGATGCTTCCAACCAACGCTGTGGATAGGTGAAGTGGGAGAAATCTGACACCAGGTCAGACAGGTGCTCCAGACAGTCTGACGTGGCCCATGGCACTCGAGGTTTCAAGCCACGTGTCCCAGCCAGATTCAATACAAGAGCATGGTTCCTTACAGTTTAAGGGTGAATGGGGGGAGCTCTCTTGAACTGGGCCACAGGGGATGGTAGGTAAGTGGAGATTTATGGACATGGGAAGGGAAGAACAGTGAGTGGGTGCACACAGAGCAGAAACATGGGCCAGCTTCCATCACCGTATCCACCGAATGGGCATTTACCACAAACAGGTCGGGAGAATGGTGTTTCTACTATATGTCTTGGTATTTTATGTCGTGGTTTGTACCTGTTGGCCCTTATCCAAAGACCTGATCTAAGTAAGTAGGGTAGGTCTCTGGTCATGGCTCCTGAGGGCAGATATGCATCCGTCCTGTCCCTTGGGCATGAAGATCCAGGAACGCCTTTTTCTGTTCTACCCACACCTCCACCATGGAATATGCCCAGTGTAATGTATCAAATCCTCTGACAGCCAAGGCTATCTGTCTAGCACCTACAAGAATAAAAAGGTAAATTCTGCATACAGTAGGTGCTCTATTCTGCATGAATTACCCAAGAATCGAGAATCGGCCAGTCTTCATGTATATTGGATTCCTGAGCATCGCCTGAAGCAAGCAGATTACAATGCACAGTGTTACTTAGCAAAAATGGGCATTTTGGACAGGGGCCTCCTCAAAGGCAAGTCCGTGGCAGGTAGACCGACGTCTCGGGAGCGTCACTCTGAGGGTAACAATACTCAAGTCTGCACGGGATGGGAGGAGCTGAGAGGAAGAGTGTGATCCAAATATCAGCGCTGGTCCCAGCGGCAATTAGCCTAACTCAGCCAAAAATACACACATGCTGGCTCAGTCAAACTATAAAAAATTAAGAAGGCCATAGGAGAGTCGATCAAGTGACATCCCTAGGAACACAGAGGAAGGATGGACAATTATTCACATCCTCAGAGGAGATTTGTTTCTCATGGTGGGTGTAAGCGTGCAGTGGGATATGATCAGGATTTCACTGTTTTTCTCACATAGATGTATACCTAAGTAAGACTGCAGGATGATTTTTAAAATGCATCTGAGGCCCTCTTCAGAAACTCACTAAAATGAAACACAAGCATGTTATGCGGAGACACCAAGGCTCCCCATGCATTCCCGGGCGCATCTTTTCATCATGAAGGATGTGAGAATCGTTAGCCACATAACGGATGATGTCATGGAGCTCTGTGTTCTGCAGCTTCTGTTCTTGCTACCCCCAGCCTGTCACAACAACTCCAGCCGAGCAGTGACACCCCCTTGTGAAGAATGCCATGGGCCCCTCGTACTTCCATTTTTCTAAAGGAAGATCGACCAGCTCTGTCGGCTGTGAGATCAAACTTTGGAAGAGTAACTACAGAAAATATTTTTCTTTTTAATGAAGAAAAGATACTGCTGAGATGTTCTAGAGAAAAATAAAAGGAACCTGAAAATTGAATCTTCCCACTTGGTCAGCAAAAGTTCTATAAATCACACTCTAGAAATACCATCAAAGAGCGGGTGAAAGCTATTCATTTTGGCACGTGTTTCTGTGACTTCCCGAAGCCCGCAGAATGCTGCCCCTGCTCTTTCATCAGACAGGAAGTGTTCCGGATGCACCCCTGCCCCGGCTTCCAGCGGTGGTCTGGAGATGGCCTCTGCAGACTCCTGACACCCGGGGCTCGGGCCTCGGGCGTGGGCACCTCTCGCCGAGTGGACGGGACTGAATCCCTGCCCTTGATCGATCCACCTAAAATACCCAGCAGAGAATCCGTGGGGCTACTTTAGAACCAAATGCCAGGGCAGCAAGTATTCCTCTCATGGTGACCCACCCACAAGACGCCGCACTTTGCGTAGACGGCGCACCAACGCCGCAGAACGAGGCGTATGATTTCTCGACAGATGCCACTGAATCACAGCAGTGACACCCACCGCCTTAGTCAAATGTGTTCACCCCCGGGAAGCGACCGTCTACTGAACACGAAGGGAACATAAGGAAGTGCGGTTCAGTAGAGGAACGGAGTGAGCTTGCACTTCCATCCAGGGACCCAGGCAGGGTGGGGGCGGCCGCCGTGTCAGGCGGTAACAACACCTTGCCATAGAACGACAGCATGTTACAAAGGATCCCAGCACGACAGCGGGACGCGGCTCCAAGTGAGTAAGGAAACACGTTTGATGGGCTTTGTGCCACTGAGGGAATTTTTGAGTGACGCACAAAAGAGATGACTCGGACTCTGTGTGGATCCAGGCTCGAGCTCCTGTGCGTAACAGTTGGGGGCAGGTGCCCCCAGGGGCTCCCAGGCGGGCTCAGTCCTGAACACTCTTGAATGGGATGATTTTAAACCTGCAGCCGGTGACCTATTAGGGCATGGTGCAGCTCTGTGGCTTGTGGCCAGAATGATTTTTAAAGGAATAGCATAGAGGAGGACAGGATGGAAAAGAACAGAAGGCACTTCACACAGTGAAGGGAACTGGTTTTTGTTGCAAAGGTGCATTCGTGTGCACCTGCCTGCACGCTGGATCCTCGGGTAAAATGCATTTGTTACAAGTGGGCTGCTGTCAGTCGAGTCAAATGGCTCAGACCACTGAGGCAGCTCAGAGAGCGTGGGTTAGGTGTCCGGGCGGCAGGACTGGGACCATCCTGCAGGGCGGCCCCCAGCCCAGCCTGGTGGCCCCTGCGGTGCACAGCGGGGTGCTACCCCCAGTTCTTGGAATAGAAACAGTTACTATTTCAAAGACATCTATGAATCAAGTCCATTCTACTCGAAACCTTGCATAAAACTCTCTGCTGTGGCTATGACCCCACATAACACGGGAAGAAACTTGCAGTTTGGAGAGAGCGGTGACTCAGTCAATTACAAGTGGGGAGCCCAGGGGCAAGCTGACCTCAAGGTGCGTCCTCTCTCCTGCACCCCAAGCCAAGCCCTGGCCTGCTCCCAGCTCCTCGGAAGGCTTCTCTGTGCCCCGACCGTGACGCGAATCACTCCCCTGTTTTCTTGGCCAAGAATAAAGTGTGCTCATTCCCTGATCTTCAAGGAAATTCTCAGGAGGAATAACACAATTTCCTATGCATCCGGTTGTCAAGGTGTAATCTGCATACAGAGCAGTGCATGTTTCAGGTGTGGGCAGTGATGTGACCAGATGCGCTCGGGGGCATGCCCAGCACCGTGATCAGGATGGGTGCTCTCCATCACCCCACGAGGCCCCTAGGGCCCCGGCAAGCACAGCCTGCTGTTTGTTCCCTTAGTTTTGCCTTTTAAAGGTTGCCACGTAAACAGGACCACACAGCATGCCAGCTCTGCGTCTGGTTCTTTACAGCACACACTGACGTCATGCCCGAGCGTGTGAGGGGCTCCCTCACTGCTGTGCGAGTCCTACCCTCTCTCCTCCCTGCACCAGATTCTGCTGGCTGCACAGACCCCATCTTGTTTAGCCATTTACACAGTGAGGGACATGGGGGTGTTTCTAGTTTGGGGCAAAATAAATAAAGCTCTTACAAACATTTGTATAAAGGATTTTATGTGGACGTACTTTTCATTTCTCTTAGGTAGGCACCTAGGAATGGAAATGCTGAGCCGGGGAAACGCATATGCTTAGCTTTTATCAAACCAACTTCAGACACAGCTGTTGCACATGGTGTTCCACGAACATTCAACCTGCCCCATCCTCGTCACCCTGCCCCACATCCTTGTCACCCTGTCCCCCATCCTCGTCAGCCTGTCCCCGGCCTCATCAGCCTGCCCCCGGCCTCGTCAGCCTGCCTCCCATCCTCGTCAGCCTGCCCCCATCC
>NC_058404.1:1129211-1133117 GCF_002201575.2 Neomonachus schauinslandi | reverse complement strand
TGGCGTCTGATGCTCCTGGGGCTCACTTCTCAACCAGTCCTGCGACACCAGCAAGACCGTCCCTCCTGGCTGTGGGTGAGCCACCCTCCTGCCTCAGCGAGACGCAGGAATCGATTTTCTGAAGGCAAAGAAAATCCCTGTCTTCAGATGCTCTTAAGAAAAAGGAGGTTTCAGTATAATCCAAAAAGAAATCACAGGCAGCAAATCCCCCCTGCAGAGCACCTTGCCATCGATTATGCTGTTCGGGAGGCGGGAAGCCGGGCCCCAGGTGCCGCAATCCTCGAGGCGAAGACGCTGCTGGTGACCCCGCATGTGCCATCCTGATGAAGCCTCTCTGGTGACGTGTTTCTCACACACACACACACGCACGCACGCACACACATGCACATGCGTGCACATATGTGCTGACACTTCGTTTACAAAGGAGACCCCAATCCTCTTTCTGGCCAGTAAATGCTAGAGCTGCCTAATTTTATGAAGTGTCCATGGTTTTGTCACTCCTGAGATTCAACTTTGGAATCTGCCATTCGACAGTGGCCACTTCTGCTTCTGTTTCCCAGACGCATCTCCCTGCCCCGTGTGACACGTCTCCAGCCCATCTCTCACGCTCTCGGTGAGGCATCTGGCTTCTTGTCTCCCCACATGTCCAAATTCCAAGACATAAAGACACTCCAAAGACAAAAATACCTTGACGCATCTGAATATCCAGTTTCTATGGAGACTGAATTCAAAGTGAACTGTCTAACGAGAGGGGTTTTTTGTTGTTTTTTGTTTTAATAATTTGAGTCTGGTGCTTTACCGTTTTGGAGCAAGCCGAAATGTCTGCAAGCCCGTTACGATTCCAAACACATACTGCTACTATGGAGTCGCATATTCTAATGAGAATTGTGGGTGACAGCTAATTTCCATGGCTGTGCTCTCGCTGACCATACAAACGCTCTGATTACACAGTAAGGTGGTGGCTTCAAACGCCTGCACTCGGAGAAAGCATCCTCTGCTCCTTCTCAGGCCCGGACACGGTGCTAAGCTAGGTTCGCGGGGCGCACTGACGCAGATTAAATTATGCTCGCTCCTTCCCGGGGACCCCAAGAGATGTTTTGTAAGATGTCACCAAGTTCAGGTTGCAAATGATGGCACTCTGGAATAATCCACTTAATTTCTGGGTCTTTCATTGAGAATACATGACCATTTTCAAAGCAGTCACACACACGGGCTGGGATGCACTCAATTTTGTCACTCATGCTATAGGGAAATGGATTGGCCCTGACGATAACCCAGTTAGAAAAGTGAAATTCATTACGACCTGTGCTCTCTCGGAGCTATCTGTAGGGAGTGCACGAGAAAGACTGTCTTTCATGGTGGAATGTAACTGTGATGGAGGGAACGGTGTTTCTCACACACGGCTAATATTCACACAATCCCCCCCATGTGTTCATGTCCGTCTCTGCAGTCTTGCTGACCTGGAGCCACCCCACCCCCTAGGACTCCTGATTACCCTCCGTTCCCTGAGTCAGCAGGACGTCGCCCATCCATGCCCAGGAGTGTCCTCACTTCACACGCCTGAGGGCACCCATCCGCCCTCCGTGGCTCAGCTCCAGGCTTCTCTCGCACGGGACTTCTCATGCTGTACTCCGTACATACACTCTGTACTCATGTATGTCTCCACACTCTGCCTGCTTCCAACACTCTCTATGTTGTGCAATTGTCTCTCCTCTCTGAACGATGGATTCTCGTGCCTCATTCGCTTTGGTAAGCTGCCTGGTAGGCTTTACATCTCTACAGTCTGCACATGCCTGGACCTGTGCACCCACTGAAAATACATCCAGCCACGCGCCTTGTACCAGAACAGTGGTTCTCAAACCTGAATGGACCTCCTCCTCAGGGAGTCTGATTCAGAAGGTTGGCGTAGGCCCCATGAATTTGTACTTCCAAGATGTTCACAGGTGAACCCAGAGTGGCTGGTCCAAGGGCCACGCTTTGAGAACCACTGATCTAACCCAGGACGTGGACCAGCCAGCAAGGTAGCCGCTCTGCTTCCTGGCTCAGAATCGGCAGACAGTGCCTTTGCTGGGAATGTCCCTCATCTCTCCCCTTCCAGTTTGTTTCGGCACACCTGACGCAGGGTCCCTAGAGGCAAAATCAGTTCCAGATTCTGCATGCTGTGGGGTGAGTCATAATGGAGATGATATAAATCAAGCCTCCCCCTGCAGAGAGCTCGTCTGAGTCACATGCCATGTTGGAAGCAGGCTCCCTCTTCGGCTCAGCCTTCGTGGCAGTTCTGGGGGACAGATAAGGAAACTGAGGTGCGGGTGTGTGTGCACCAGACGTGCTGGATGAAGCCCACGTGTTCCCTGGCCCTGGCGGAGGCTGACGTGGGTTAAATTGTGTGGTAAGACTCTGAGACCCAAGGGGGGTCTCACCGACATGGGCACAGGGGCACGCCTGTGGCTCCTTCCTTCCAACGTGCGGAGGCCAGAGCCTTTGCATAAAATAGAACACAGTGAGGGCGTGACTGGCATCTTTCATCACCATCTGGGTCAGATTGCAGTGGCTTTCGGCTGTCTGTCATCTCTGTTTATACCGCCAAGAGATAAATAAGAGCGGAGGGCAGGTGGGGTGGGCTGGGGCTCCTCTGTGTCCTGCGGATGTGCAGAGGACCTGCCAACACCAGCCCTCAGGCCAGGGGTGGGAGTGCTGACAAACTCGGGGAGGCCCGTGATGCTGTCCCAGAGGGGCCCAGACATAGGGGATGAGTCCCTCTCCCCAGGTGTCCCTGGAGGTCAGTCATATTGACTTGGAGTGAGAAGTGGCAGTTTTAGAGCTAATGCCAAAATCCGGATATTCTCCATGACTGGGATTAAGGAAGTCTCAGTATTCTTAACCCAGAAAAATCTAATCTTGAGAGGGCTCCAACTTTTATATAGAATCATGTTTGAATATCTTCACCTCAGATGATAATGAACTCCTGCTAATACGGAACATTCATTATTCGGAAGACACTGTGCTAAATACACACACTTTATCCCATTTAATCCTCAAAGTAATCATATGATTCTTATTCTGGTTTTGCAGAATTTAGGATGGAACAGGTTATGCAATGTTCATCAGTTCCCCCAGGTGGTAAGAAGGAGACAAGCTCAGGTCTGCCCCGAATGCAGGATGACCCGTAGCGGGCAGGAGAGCAGTGCGAGGGTGAACAAGCCCTCGTGCGTGGAGTTCGGGGTTGGGGAACGCACACAGGCACACCCCGCCTGCTTCAGTCCAACTCGGCTCAGTTATTTCTGACGTCAGGTTTAAAAAAAAAAAAAAGGTGATCTACTTGTTGTTGAGCCCTTCAAGTGAATAATTTCGATTCTGAAGTTGAGTCCTTCTTATTTACAAGAAGGAGTAAAGAAGGAGTTTAACAACACTTACTCTAAGAATAACAGGACATCTACCAGCTTTGTTTATCTAAATTTAAGTAAACAACACTCTTAGAAGTCAGTCCCGAGCTCCTAATTCCTCTGTATAAAGGAAGTGTCTTCCAACCTCTGGAGTGATTCCGCATTCAGACTGTATGGGAAAAGGCCCAGGTCCTCCCTTCTGACGGACACGTGACTTGTGGGGCAGTGAGGCTGGGGGAGGGGCGGGGGGGACGTTCAGAGCAACCTGGAGACGCTGAGTTGGTACATTCCTTGTGCTTTTAACTGTCCCTCGGCTGCGTGGGAAGGAAGAGCCCACCCGTGGTGAATGACCCGAAGGACGGGCACCCACACTGAAGGCCAGGGCGGCAGGTGAGGGACAGGACGCCTGGCTGTGTGACCGGGATCTATCCAACTTAGTGCAAATACAGCCCTCTCAAGATTTGTCGGGGCTACATGACAAATATGATGGCCGCTGATTACTGACGCCCGGCACTCCCCATCC
>NC_058404.1:1039389-1129111 GCF_002201575.2 Neomonachus schauinslandi | reverse complement strand
CCCCCCCCCCCCCCCCCCCCCCCCCCCCGCCTCAGCCTGGTGGATGGTGCTGGGTGGCTGGCAAGGGGTCGGGGAGGCGCATAAGAAAAGAACACTTGGCTATTCATGCACTTTTTCTGCATATTTCCTTCTCTGCGTTTATCCTTGCCTTCCTCTTGCACTTCTTCTCTTGGGCTTTGCTACCAAGACCCTAGAGCCTATAATCTCGATGCATAGTTTCTGTCTTGTTTCTTTGTTTCTTTGTTTCTTTCTTTCTTCTTTCTTTCCTGTTTTAAAACTTAATCCTTAGCAACAGTTCAGTGATACAGGTATTCCTAAAATAGAATGACAGGGGAAGCCCAGGACCCTGCACCGCTCACTTGGCAGGGTGCTTCCTGACCCTCCGGGATGCCCGTGTGTTCTTGTGCTACCCGGTCTGGCTGGCTGACAGCTAGAGGGTGTCTGCAGAAGCCCCAGAGAGAGGCAACCTGCTATGCACTGAATGTCTGTGTCCCCACCAAATCCATGTTATACCCTAACCCCCAAGGTGATGGTACTGGGGGGGCTCAGGGAAGTGGCTAGGTCGTGAGGGGGAGCCCTCATGATGGTGTTAGTGACTTCTGAAAAGGACCCCAGAGAGCCCCCAGCCCCCTCCACCCTGTGGGGACATGGCGAGATGTCCATCTACAGCCCAGAGGAGAGCTCTCTCCAGAACCCGACTCTGCTGGAGCCTTGATCCCAGCCTTCCCGCATCCAGAGATGTTAGAAACAGATTTCTGATGCTTATAAGCCACCTAGTCTGTGGCACGTCCTCACAGCAGTTCAAACTAAGACGCCACCCAACTGAAAGCAAGACTTGAAGCCAGACTCACACTGACCAACCAACTTAGCACAAACTCAGGATTTCAGAAATAATGCTGAATTTACTGGGTTCCTAATGCTAATTCATTCTCTCCACTTACATCTGGACATCAAAGGGAGAGAGCAAAAGGGTGTTTAATTTCCGGAGAAATCTTTCTAACGATACGCCTGTCCGAGTAGTCACGAATCCTGCATGGGGGCTGGAAGGTGGTGGCCACTTGGCATTTGTACTGGTCCACACAGGATGCCCTTACTCGTCACGCCCACCAGCCACAGAGAAAATGTTCAACACCAGGAGAACCAGCGTCTGTGGGCCAACCTCTCAAGTGGGAGAAGGAAAGAAGCGACATGAGGCTCGCTCTATGTACAACCGGAAGAATGGCCAGTGGACTGGGCCCCTCAAGCAGAACTCAGAAACACCAGCCCCTCAGACGTGTCAACAACCAGACCTACTTGGTCCTTTAGTCAGCCACTTCCAGCACCGAGCACAGTGTCCTGGGGCAGCACAGCAGGTGGAGTAGAGAAGCCTGGACAGTGCATTGATGAAGGGCTTGGCTTTGAGGCAGAGAGGACTTGAGAGGAGAGCTCATCCATTCATCAGGCACATAACCTTGCCCAGGTACCTCCCTGAGCTCTACTTTCTTTGCACCTAAAATACTGACCATCACTAGACTTACTTTGCTGGGTGATCAAGAAAATTAAATGAAGTCAGGCACATAAAGTACTCTGTACAAAATGTTCAGTGAGCATTGGGCATTAAGATCATCAGTGATTTAGGGGCACCTGGGTGGCTCAGATGGTTAAGCGTCTGCCTTCGGCTCAGGTCATGGTCCCAGGGTCCTGGGATCGAACCCCGCATCGGGCTCCCTGCTCAGTGGGGAGTCTGCTTCTCCCTCTCCCCCTACCGTTCCCCCTGCTTGTGCTCTCTCGCTCTCTCTGTCAAATAAATAAATAAAATCTTTAAAAAAACAAAAAAAGATCATCAGTGATTTAGAAAGGTTATCTTGTAACCAATGTCTATTTACTGATGTGAATGATGAGTAGTACAAAGTATTTACATGTATGAATATACAAAGGTTGAGATGGAGATTTAGCAAAATATTAATGGTGGTTATCTGTGGGACATGGGAGTCTGTGCAAGCTTTTTCCCTTTTTTTGTTCTTATACTGAATTTTTAAAAATTCCATGGCAACAATGAGAAATAAATAGTCTGGGATTCACAGAGACTGGATCTCTCGTTTCAAGTTTATAATGTGGAGGTATGATGAGCTCTCAAATAGAGAAGGGAAGCACACAAACATAAATCAGTGCTTTAACTTAGAAATCATGAGAACATGTTTTAGTAAGCAATTTTTAAAGGACTGATTATTACAGTGTTTCTTCTAAAAAAAACTATTTTTTTTACTTTACTAGTTCTGATACTCTTCTGTTTTCTTAAATAGCATTTTTCTGTCTCACAGGCTCTTGAACATGTGAACAAAAAGACACAAGCATCAGAGGAGGAGAACTTTTTCTTTGCTGTTCAGCTGCAGCGATACATACTCATACATACTCATACAGCTTCATTCTGTAGCATTTTCCTCAGCCCAGACACTTGGCACATCTATTATTCAGAACTGCAATGTCGAATAATTATAGTCAGAGAGAACCGTCAGTAGGAAGGAGGAAGTTTGGAAGGGAAAATCGGCACCAAGACAAGGATGGGCGTGAGGAAGTGCTCCCGGATGACTCCGAGGAAGGATGTGAGGAAGTGCTGCCGGATGACTCCATGAGGACAGACATGAGGACATGCTCCAGATGACTCTATGAGGATGGACATGAGGAAGTATTCCCAATAGCCCCGTGGAGATGAATATGACAAAGAGCTCCTGGAAGGCCCCATGAAGAAGTGCTCCTAGACAGCCTCCATTAACCCCAAAGGCGAGTACAACAGCCCTAAACACCCCTACTTTGCTGGGTCTTTGCAGCCCCACACACCTGCATGGTGCCATTACATCTTCATGATGACTTCTTAGGTTAGGTGCTCTATCTGAGCAGTTTTCACATGAGAACTGGGCTCGGGCTTCTCACAGATCCTCCACAGTGAGGCTGGAGTCTGGTTTCCGAGGGCCTGTCTGGGTGTTCCTTGCTTCCCCCTTATGTGGAAAACCTTTGCCTTTCAAAGTGTGGTTCCAGGACCACAGCCCCCAGCAACACCTGGGGGCTCGTTAGAAATGCAGGCTCTCAGTCGGCCCCAAGAGCTCAGCGACCAGACTCTGCGTTGACAAGAGCAAAACATGAGCAGCTCTGCTCTAAACTAGGACTCGTGCCAGACCCACACACAAGATGTGCTTTCCTTCACTGCCTTTCCTGGCCAGCCTTCCCAAAATGCTGGACTCCATATGGGCTTTGTCTGTTTGCAATCACCCTGGATGGCTAGCTTCTACATCTGCTTTGTGAAGCCCCCTTTGGTTGCTGAAGCAGAGCGAACACACCTGCCCAAGCACCCCGTCACACCTTGCTCATTGCATTGCTGGTTACCTCGCTCACCACACTGGCTCGCAGCCCTGACTGCCCATTAGAACCACCTGGGAGCTCTGAACGCTGTCTGGTCCCGACCCCGTCCCAGACCTGCCTGCCGGAACCTGGGATGAGGGCAGGGCCTCCACCCGTAGAAAACCTCCTCCCAGCCTGGGCTGAGAGCACTTCTACAGCGCGAGGGTGGCCGGTTATTTACCTTCCCCCTGGAGCAGTCTGGAGAGGGGCAGGGGCAGGAAGGGTGACCACACCAGGACAAAGGCAGAGCCACACTACCCTGGCGAGTGGGGGCCCTGTCTGTGCTGAGACCCACAAGATCACTGCTCCGTTTTCAGCGTGTGCATCTGAACCAGGGTAGGAGCTTCCTGAGGACACACACCCTGTTCGAATCTCATCTTCCAATGCCCAGCACCCACCATGATGGCTGACGTTAGTGGACACTCCAGAGACATCTGAATGGTGCACACAAGGCTACACACTGGCAAGAGTCAGGGTGCAGATGGGATGGGAACCCCGCGGGCCTGCACGTCCCTCCACTATCTTTCCGTTACTACATCAGGGTTATGGACGCCATGCACCGAACTTGAAAGCTAGTGATCGGGACAGTAACACGAACGGAGAAAGTTACATCTGTGAAAACAGATTTGAAAGAACAACAAAGAAATATCCAGATTTTCAAGACAGCTGCTCAGAAGCTTATTATTTAAATTTATTTCCTTGGAGCTTTGTCATCTGAATCTGTGAGTACTAGTGGTCTGCAGTGTGGCTGTGAGGTGAGTCCACGGGTGGGGGGGCGAGCATGTGGGAAAGAAGAGACTGTCATTAAAATTGTGGGATTGTAAGCTTGAAAAATGAGAAGGAAAAACCCAGAAAGGGTGATGGTGGAGACAGGGACGGAGAGCTTCCCAGCACACTCGAGAAGGAAGGCGAAATGACGCCAGATAAAAGATGTCAAGTGAAACGAGGAGGAAGGAAGGCACTAAATATGGGAATGGTTGAGTCCCTGATCTCCAGAGACAGGAAACCCCAGTCTCCCATTAAATAACAAGCTGAGGATTTGATGGTCTTGTGGTTCGTGTTTGAACCCTCGAATCCAGCGCGAGCTTGGCTGGGCAACCACATCCCTGCCCCACGGCCAGAGAGGATGTGGGTCCTGCAGACGACACGGGGGGCGAGGGCTGCGTGCTCCCCCTCCCCCCATGCTCTGTGTGTACAGACCGATCACAGGCGTGGGAAAGTCACAGAACTGTCCGAATATGTCAGTTATGAAGCTAGTGCATGCCTCCATTTGATTTAAAAAAATCAAGACGGGCTTTTATTTCTAATTAGTGCCATTTGTCACTGATCTGACCTGAACCCTTTAGTCACGCTCCCTCTGTGTCACAGAAAGAGATGTAGTGATATGAAATGATATTCATGAACCAGTGAGTGGTGAGAAATCGAGAATGCTGTGTGAGGCCGTAAGTACAGACATGGGTGGGAGGGAGTGGGGGCCCGGAAGGACTCCCAGCGTTCACCTCCTTTGTCTCTGGGTGGAGGGATTATGTTTCAGTATGTTTCCTGCAGTGACTGTGAATTACTGTTGCAATGTGAAAAAGCTTTAAGTTACTTTTTAAAGTATACTTTAGAGCTACCCCTATATCGGCAGCATTAAAATGATAATATCATTAATGGTTGTGTAACAGAGAGAAATGCACCAAGTATTCACTAAATGATCAATGAGATTAATTGAAAGCACAGTTAGAAAAGTAATTTCCACCAACGCAAGTGCTTCTTTTGAAAACTCTTTTCTTTTTTAATGGAAAAAAGCCTTAAGTGTATCTATGTGATAAAAATAACCCGATGCAGGATAGTCTGGGTTACTGGTGGAATCATAATCACTGAACCCATCAATAGCATACAAGATCTATGTATTGACAAATCATCTCTTCGGCGAAGGTGAGAAAAAGCCACACGTCCAAGCACAGCCCTGGAGCTTACGAAGTTCCCATTTATGGGCAGCTCCTCTCCATGGAAACTGGCCAGTTAGTGAAAACCCACTTTCACTGCATACTATAAACTTCAGAAACAAACCCCAGTTAGTACAGTGACCCCAAATAGGAGTTTCACTCTACACGAGGTCTTAAGCAAATCAATCTCTGAGAGAGCAGACACTTGACAACACTAGAGGCATGAAGACATTTGTGTTAATCAGCACAGATGTTAAGAAAGGTGGTAATTTTATGCAATTTTATAATACAATGGTAAATAGCATATCCATAATTAAATCTCCAGAATTTATGAACGCTCAGAATGCATTTCAATGAAGAGATTAGCACTAAGTAAATACTACACATCAGTTATGTTAATATATCTCTTCATCCGAGCATTACTTCCTCACAACTGTATTTCTTGGAGCTGGATTTTTATTTTCAGATTACATTCTAATATAGAATTTTCCTTTCGTTGGCTTTCTATATGCTTAAACCGTACCCACAGAGTATTTCATTTTCTTCGTAAGTCCTGACCATTCAGCTACAAAATCACAGTGCTGGGAAGGTTATGACGTACACTTCGTGCTTTTGCATTGTTCCTTCAAAGACGTTTCAGAAGGCGCTCCTCCAACCTGGGCACAACAATAGCCATTTCAAACGTGTAATGACGTGAATGGTTATCAAAACCTGTGTTGTAAGATAGTACTAAGCACTTCAAAGAATTCTCCAGTTATAAACACATAGAAAGAACTATCCATCACTGTAAATCGATAACTACATAACACCAAACCCACAGACGGGGTTCGTCGTGACACTGACTTTATCCAGCGAATGGGGCATATCACCCGCCGTGTGAGCAGACGTGCAGAGACACCCACGAGCGCAGTTAGTGTGCAGCCCCCCAGGACCACAAGAGGAAGCAGCCCCTCCTCCAGCCCAGGTCGACGGGTTCAGCCGCGTGTCTATTCAGAATGGCCCAGGAGCCTCTCAGTTTCTGCCGTTTTCCCCTCTTTGGTCTTAAATTATTCTTCTAGGAAATGTATATCACGTTTGTATAGCTAACAAGTTTCTTTCAACCTGTTCTCCTTTCCTCCCTGCTCAGGAACTTCTAGTACTTTCTGCAGGTGGGCAAGGCCCAGGGACAGTCAAGTGTGCCTCTGCGCCATCTAGCTGGTTTCTATGCATGTTTTTGAAAAGTTCAATGCAAATTCGGGGTAGAGTGTATTTCCTCGTGCGAGCCCCCCTCAAAGTTAGACAGGACTTACAGCACAGGATTTAAAGGTATGCTGCAAGGGAAACTGAACTCAAAGTCGGTACCCACTTTACATCACAATTTGGGATAATGTGTATGATCTGTATGTTTGCTGGAGGCTGTCCTCGGGTTTCTTCCCCCCGAAATTCAACAGACTTCTTCCTCAAACGAAGGGAGGTAAGATCCAACATCCCCACTTCCCAGAACAATGACATGTTGGCGGCACTGAGAACTGCTCTGAACCAAGCACACGTTTCCAACCCCGCCCTGCAGACCGACCACCCGCGCATCGCCCGTGGTCCCGCCGCGACCCCCAGAAACGAGAACGGCTTCAGGAGTCTCTGCAGCTTATGCTGTATTTATTTTTTAAAAAAACTGTTTTAGTAGCTAAACCTGATCTACATCTCAATAAATTATTACCGAGGATGAAGCGGCAAAGTTTTCTGACTAGCACGGATAATCATTTCCCACGTTCCCCCTTCGGGCATCTACACCTGAACCCAGCCTGCTATTCCTTCAGAAACAGTGACTATTTTTAAATGGCTAGCTGTATTTGAACAAAATGTCCCTATTTTTGTGTTTATATTTAAAACATTGTGAAAATGATGTTGTCTCTGAAAAAGAAAAGTAATATTAGGGTATCCGTATCAGACCCCATTCAAATCCCAGCTAGATTCGGCTCATGGAACATTTGTGAACCACGGTTCCCATAGCAACGAGCGACATATTTTTAGCAAATGCGGCTCCTTCCTATTCTCCCAACCGCATTGTCTTCACAGTCTACACACGCAAAAGTGATTTTCTAAAGAAGCTCGTATTGTGAGAGACCCAATATCACCCTTGGAAAGAATCTCTGGATAGTATCTCCCTGTTTCTGCTCATCTATACAAAACACTTCTCATTTCCTCCTTCGTTGCTAGTTTTCACAAGAATATTTTCTACGTAATTAGTTCTTTTTTTAAAAAAATTATTCAGTCGAAAGTGAGTGGTGAGTCACCACTTAGACATGCGCTGTGGGTTCGCTTAACAAACCCCAGCTCTCTGGGTCTCGATATGGTTAGGGTAGAATGACAATTTCATTTTTTCCCAAAAAGCTCCAGCAGTCCATGAAAATGGCCCCCTGACTTAAGCAAGGGATCTGGTAAGATGACGCCAAAATGCCAGTTGTCATTGGTCTGAGGGTTTTAATTCTCGGTGATTGAAAGACTAGTATTCCGTCCTCATACTCAGGAAAGGGCTGGGCAGCAGAGCCCAAGCGAGGGGGCGAAACGGAGAGAAACATACATCACAGCAGGCGTGAAAGCCCCGTCCGCCAGAGCTCCCCCCTGCACATGGCACTCCATGGGCCCATCCTCCCCTGCCCTGCCCGGCGGGGAGGCTCGGTCCCTGCACGGTGGGCCTGGTGCTGGCGGCCTCCAAGGACAAAACAAGTATTTTCGGAGTGGAAACACTTAGCTCATAGTCTGGCAAATCCTTTGCCCAAAATAAGTACTTTAACTTAAGCCTCTTTCTCCACTTACGACAAAAAAGCTCCTTTTTAACGTATGAGCAGGGTGTGTATTTACCAGGACAGTTGCCAGAGGTGGGATAATCCTTCCTCACAGACTCAGCACGGCACTCTCACTCTCTCTTCAACACACAGATGTTCCTAGGAAGTGGGCAGCACCACCCCACATTACCACGGACTGAGACAGATGCACAATCCCCAAGTTTAAGCCCCTCAATGTGGCCCCACAGCTAATGTGGAAAATCTAGGGCTTGAAGCCAAATATCCTGACCCCAAATTATGCCTGTTTCTAAGTAAGGTAATAGATTGAAAGGGCATTGGGTCTCTACATCAGAAGTAGCCAGAACATCTCATAACAGGCAGAAAGATCGGAGTTGACGTGGCTCCTAAAATGTTGGCAAAACTAAGGTTTTAGAAAGAGAAGAGAATATTCACGTGTGTGCATCGCGGGCAAACCCATCCCCCAGTGAGGGCCGCTGGATGATGAGGACGACGGGGACGATGATCCACCCCACTCACGTTTATATGGCATTCTCTATTTTTCACCTGCCTTCCCTGTAATCTACAAGCAGTGCTTTGCACAGCCCTGAGAGTGCCGTGGACAGACGCACAGACACGGACCCTCGGGTGGGCTGCTGGCTGGGAAGCGACTCCCTCATCCAGTCTCGTTTCTCTGACCACCCATCCTGGCAAATCTCTGGACTCTGTGATAATTTGCCGGGGAAGCTAAGTGCGCTGTCGTCAGGGTCACTCCAGAAGGTTCCATGTTTACCAAGAGAACACCTGCCCAAAGAGTGAGTGTGAGCGAGCTGCTGAGTTACGGCTAATCCCCTAATGTGGACAGTGTAGTGGACACATGCGCGCCCCACGCGCGGCCTGCAGATCGCCCCTCCCTGCAAGGCAGACTCCGTGCAGGTGTTGGCTCTCGAACTGTCTGCAAAACATATTTATTTGGAGGGAATCGATGGGCCCCATTTCCTTTTCTTCTCTCAAATAATATTTACATCAAGGATCTTGGCGTGTGGTTTTCAGAGAGGTATCATCCTGTCAGTTCTCGAGTGCTAACGTCCCCTAGGGAGTGCAAAGAACATTTGTTAAACCAGATTACATATGCGTGGTGGAGAACAGTTACAACAAATAAACTGATGTTGTGTAGTTTGATAAAATCTGGATTCCCACAAACCTGACCTTCCACTGTGGAGGGCCACTGCCTTCCCAGTGTCTGAATTCCCTGATCTAAGAAGCCAGACTTGATGCCGACTCCTTAACCGTTAGCATCGAGCCCCTAATGAGGGGTCAGTGGGTGGCTGAGTGTGTGGACAAGGAAAAGTTCCCAGATCAGGTGGTCTGCTGGTTCTGTTGCCCCGTGTTCAGTAATTTTGCCATATTGATTATGACTGAGTTTCAAACGTGCCATGTAACTGAGAGACTGCTGGGTTGGCTCACCAAACGGGGGTACAATGCATCCATTCCAGCAAACAGGCCAGGGATGGCCGACGCAATCATACAAGCTCAGCAACAAGTCCCCGTGTAAAGGTTCATTTCCAGAACATGCTCCATTGCTCGGCCATCTGTGCATTAGGACGTCATCCAGTGTTTGTGCCGCACCATGGATTATGTGCGTTCTGTGACGAACAAGGTTTCCCCCACATGGTGGCTGGGCGAGCACAAGAGTAGCCGTTTGGAGAGGACTCTCACATGGGCTCTGTCACCAAACACATGGAAGGTGTCGTAAGGGATCTATTTTCAAGGCGAACCCCCGTGTGAGGGCGCATGGAACGCAAGCCCAGTGAATCTTCCAGAGGAGACGTGAGCTGGCTGTTGCAGTTCTCCTTTAGCCGCTGGGCTCCGACGTGTCCCAAGTGGACCACATGGTCAGCTAAGGAAGTCCCGACGTGTGCAGCCAGACGCCTCCCCTTGCCTGAATCCAGAAAAAAGAAAGGGCCGTCCGCGTCAAGGATGGGGGAGGTGCAGACGTCCAGCTTGGTGCCACCCCTGTGGGGCCATGAGAGGTTGGGGGAAGGCTGGGGCTGACCCATGGCCCTCGGGATTTCCATGAGCTTTTGCAGGGGTGCTCACCATTCCCACTGAAATGCCTCTGCCCCCATCTGTCTTCCCCTACACGGCCGGCCTCAGCCCGCAGACCCGATGATTCGGAATGGGGCCATCATCTCCCGCTGAACCAAAACACGCTTTGAGGGGAATTAAATGTGCTCTCTGCACTCACAGGCCAGGCATTTATTTCCAAAAATTCATAGCATGCCAAATATAACAGATGTAGAAATGAACAGCTTTCTCTAAGTGCTTTCAATGTGAAAATTTCAAATGTGTTTTTACTCTTAATAAAAAAACTCTGACTTCCCAGAAACAAAAATAAAGAGGTAATTTCATAAATTGAGTGCCCAGCATGCTTTACACTGTATCCCATCTTCTTCCCCCACCCCCTGCCCCGCTCAACAATTTTGGTGGCAGTTTGAAGAGAATGTGCACCATGGATCTTTATGGAACAATTATAAATAAACACTTAGACAAAACCGCAGCTTCCTTGATTGGCCTAATCTCCTGAATCCAGCTCTTTTAAATTAAGTTGGTGTTTCATCCTCTCTACCTTTTTTAAGGCACATGGCATTTCTTGAGTGCAAAAGCAGTTTCTCAGATTAAATTTGGCAGCTGCTTCTATGGAGAAAGGGAAGCAAATCGATGAGGAATTTTTAAATGCTATAATCTTGATCTTGGCAACTGGCCTTCACAAATTGTCTACTCCAGTGGAATATGGAGGGGAGAAAAAGCAGGAAGAGAAACACCTGTTTCCACAATGAGGATGTGGTGGGAACAGCCCGCGATGACCCCATGGCCGTGTTGCGGCCCCCACGGTGACCGTCGTGGTGACCGACCGGTGCGGGGTCCTGGGCCAGCTGCGGACTCGGGGCTCGACGATGCATCACACCAGTGTGCAGGAGAGATGGGGATCTTGATTTTCCCAGCTCCAAGGGAAGAAAGATGAAGTGAGTGCCTGATGTCCTCGAGAGGGGAGCAGGGCCTGGAAGCCCACGCCGCCCGCAGGCTGGAGGCCCCGCTCCGCTTCCAGCGCCGTCGCGTGAGCAGCACGGCCACCCAGAGACCACCTCACCCCTTTGCCTTTCAGGTGGGGACGTGACCAGCTCGGGCCTCGGCGCGAGAGCCTGTGTGTCAGGGGCTCTCCGTCCCACAGCGCGGCTGCTCTTCTCCTCCCCGGCTTCTGTTCCTGCCCCTCCTGGTCCTACTGTTCCTGGGGCTCAGAGGCAGAACCGCCGCCCGGACCCGGGGCTCGCACCCAGTCAAGGAATAAATAAGCAAAGCTCTTCCTCCGCTCATTGCTGAAGTTAAACGTAGTGGTTTTCAGCCTTTAAAAAAATAAAAAAAAAAAAGTGGAATTGGGGCTCCGACACAATGACTCTCATCCTGTGTCAGACCGACACCAGATGCACTTTTTATTAATGGCCTGGGGCGCCTCCACGGGACCCCGCCCTCCGTGATTTATACACCAATAGCAAGTATTTGCCAGGAGCTACAGTAAGAGCTACCTTGGCTCAGTTCTGTGGTTTATAGGTTCACTTCTAGATTTACGTGCAAGTATGTCCTTTGCTCCCTGTGGTGGGAGGGGGGCTGTCCTGGCTTCGTGCCGCAGAGGGAACAGGCTTGCCGAGCCCCCGAGTGGGCCGTCCCTGGAGACGGGACAAGAAATGAGCACTCGTCACTCTTGGTCGGTCCTCACGCCTCCTATTTAAAAAGTTGCTCTTCGTTCTTGGCTGGCTGTTGTCTTTTATTTTAAAGACTAATAAATGGCTTTTTAATAACCATTGCTTTTTTTTTTTTAATTTTTGGATGCCACAGTTTAAAGCTGTTTCTGAGTGGAAAATAAGATAAGAAAAATAAGAAAAATCCTTCAGGTGATTAACTTTAGTTTTTCTTCAACCAAGTATGGGAGGCAGGCCCTCCATGTTTCTTGATCTTACAGAACGATCATGTACTGAGCCCCGAGGTCTGATGCTCATGTTAAGCACCAGGGTCCTGAGGCTGGGAGGCATCCCAGGTTTGTGGGAGGCCCAGTGGTTCTAGACACCAGCAACCCCAGGCTCCTTATGCCGAAAGACTCCCCACCAAGTTCAGAGTCCTCGGTCTTCTATGGTTCGACCCAAACCAGCCGCGCAAGAAGCACGTGCACGGCCTCCTTGTGTTCGAGAAAGCACATACATGTTCACAACATGCTGCGGTCCTCCATGAAGTGTAATGAAGCCTCTAAATATTTAAACTGTATTATGATTTTATTATTTGTAGCAAGAACAATTTCTAATGCTTATTTAAAATCCAAATTAAAATCCAACCAAAGGAATCACAGATCAATGATGACACAGAGGGATTAAAATTTTTTTGCAGAGAATGTCCTCTTCCAAGTGTGCACCGAAACCTATTCATGAGTCACAAAATGATCTTCCAAGGCGAATTCTACACAGCCATTCACTCTACCACACTGTCACATAACTGTGCTCATGAAATAGGGATTATATTTTTGCATAGATAATTGTTCCTCCACCTTCTATTTGTTCTCATTCCACAGCAGTCTGGTGCACAGCTGAGAATCATCTAGAAGGGTGCAGAGAATACACCGAAATTGTGTTCTGATGCAGCGAGCAGGAAACAAGCCTCACAGATCTGGTGCACGGGGCAGTGATCTAGGCAACAATATTCCCTCAAAACCATCATTCTCGCTGACAGACCAGAACTTCATGATTCCCACCATTTAAACGAAAGGATAATTATGTAACGTGATAGAGGTGCTAATTATCGCCACAATGGCAATCGCTGCCATTCATAAATATAACAAATTAACATCATATACCTTAAATTTGCACACTGTTCTGTCCAACGTATTTCAGGAAAATAAATAAAGAAACAGATAAATAAAATATACTCTGAGCATATACTTTTGACCCCACAAATAATGGCCCAGTCACCTAGGCTGAGTTATAGGAGTATCGCTTGAGTCCTTTTTTCTTAATGAACATAAACTACTGCTTTGCTGCCACAGAGGAAGGGCCCCGGGGGACGGGCACTGCCTGTTTTTTCTCTATGGAGGGGCAGGCACTGCAGACTTAATGGGTTGGGAGAAGCTCCTCAGGAGGAGGAGAATTCTGCTCTAATTTGGCATCTGCCGTGTGCCAGCTGCATATCCATCCATGCCAACAGGCAGGTTTTAATCAACACTGATCTACTATGTTCTGCTGCATGTTTCTCCCACCATCTCTGTGGCTGCAGACAGTTACCTTTAGGAATTGTTTTTTAGTAAGTTGTTATTGTAAGAGCATCCCACAAAAGGGCAGTATTCGGCATCACTGAGTGATCTTCAGCTTGCACGCTATCCATCAATCAATCCAGCCTCTCATTCTATCGACATTCTCTCAGTACACCTAGTTCGGTACCTCTCCAGTTCTTTACTAAGCCCTGAAATCACAGAAGTGAATCTGACTCTGTCAGGGAGCACTGAGCGCACAGTGGGTGAGCATCAGGGACATGCCAGGATCTCAGTAAACAAGGGGAGGTGTCAGGCTGGGAACAGGAGCTGCCCCCGGGGAGGGAGTCTGTGCCTGGCTGGGGGAGGCCAGTGCATGCAGCCCAAGCACCTACGTGCCTCCTGTTCTTCATAAACCTTTGCTCTGATGCATTCCCTGTATCGGACCATCTGTTCTTTTTTTTTTTTTTTATCATTTATTTAAATTCAATTAAATTAACATATCCTATGTTATTAGTTTCAGAGGTAGAATTCAGTGATGCCAATCATCTTTTCATTCCTGAGATAAACCTTACTTGGTCAAGAGTAATCACCATATCAAAATTAAGATGATTCATATTTGTGGTATATACATACTTTTTATTATATACCTATAGTTTTCTCACATCGGGCTGTTTTCCATCTGTGATCATGAATAAAACTAACTTGTAATTTTCTTTCCTTGTACTGTCCTTGGCCTGTTTTGGTACCAAAAAAAAAATTAGGATTCATAATATTGGCCAGCTTTTCCTTTTTTTGTACTCTCTGAAACTTTGGCTTTGAGTTTTCCTTCCTTTCCCATTTATAATGTTCTTCACCTCCATCCCCCTCTTTCTCTGCCTCTCTCTTAGCCTAAGAAAACTGGAGGTTCAATTGCTCTTTACTGGCAATTGATTTATTTGGTTTCTCAATTTATTCTTCAGCCAATTTAATTTTTTATTTGTCCTTTTAGATTTTAAAATTCATTATCATGAAATTGCTCACTGTTTTTCTTATGTCTCTTGATCAATTTTGATAGAGGTTTTTCTACTTTCAAGGAACCAGCCATTTCTGCTTCCCATTTTGAATTTTTCTTTTATCTTGATCATTTTTTCTCTCCATTTGGTGCACTGTGTTCCTTTTTCTAGCTCATTTTGCTCCCTTATTTAACTCATTTATTTTCCATTATCCTTGTCATTTTTCAATGAATGCATCTATGGATTTTTAAAATTACAATCTAAGTATCATTTTTAGTTCTATTCCCGCTAATACTGATACTACTTGATTTGATGTTATTTACTCCAGATATTTTATGATGTTCATTGTGGTATTAAGTCATGAATTACAGAGACTATTTCCTTTTGGCATCTGATTGTTTCTACATATACAGATATGTTTGTTCGTGTTATGGTTTCTAATTTAATCGCATAATGTTTAAAGCAAGTACCTTCATCGTATTTATTCTTTAACATTTTTGTGGTTGGGTTTGTAAATGTTTCATGTGTGCTTGAAGATGCTTGTTCTGTATTTGTTGATACATAGTTATATTACATTTGTCAGTGTGTTTCAAATAATTTATATCTTCATTATAGTGGGTTTTTTGTTTTTTGTTTTGTTTTGTTTTGGTCAGCTGGTGTTACCTGTTTCTAGAAAAAAAAATTTATATATATATTTTAAAGATTTTATTTATTTATTTGAGAGAGAAGAGCCAGAGAGAGAGCACAGTGGAGGGGAGAGTCAGAGGGAGAAGCAGACTCCCCACTGAGCAGGGAGCCCGATGCGGGACTCCATCCCAGGACCCTGGGATCATGACCTGAGCCGAAGGCAGACGCTTAACTGACTGAGCCACCCAGGCGTCCTGTTTCTAGAAAATATATTAAAATCTACTATGAATGTACATTTGTCAATTTCTTTTTTCTTGCTTACATATAAATTTTTGTAATATTTCAAGTTTAATGAAAGGTTGAGTTTTGGGGTATCTGGCACTGTTATTATTTTACCATCAGTCATTTTTTACCCAGACATGGAAGTTTAGACAGGAAGCGATTCCTCTTCAATACTTGGGGGCTCGAATTTGACAATCTTCTTGCAGGAATCAGTCGTGGGCCTGAGCCCTGTGCCTGGGGGACTGTGTTTCCAGCTGATTGTAGGAGTTTCTCTTGGCCACGGATGGTCTTAAATGTGACTACAACCTGTTCAATCTGCAGCTGCAGGTTTGTCTGGTGAAGGAAGGCATCTTCGGGTTAGTTCTTGGCTCCCATTCTCTGGTTACTGCTTCCTTGTCATTTCTGGGAATCTTTTCTTCTGGAATCCCTGCTCCACATACGTTGGAGTCTCGAAATGTCCCCGCCTGTATCTTAATCCCTGTTCCATGCTTTTCATTTCTTTGTATTTCTCGGCTATATTCTGCTCACTAACTCAGAATTCCCTTCCCAGATAGACTGAGCATATCCAGTCTGGAGTTTATCCTGCCTAGCGCATTATTTTTAAGTTCCAAGGACTATATTTTCAAAGTATTTGGTTTCCTCATTTTTCATAAACATCTGTTCTTAATTCGTATCTTCTTTTCCCTCATCATTTGGATGGATAGGTGTTACTCTTCTTTCTTTTATTTCGGTGTGGCTTTCCCCAGATGTATTTTTTTTTTTAAGATTTTATTTATTTATTTGACAGAGAGAGACACAGCGAGAGAGGGAACACAAGCAGGGGGAGTGGGAGAGGGAGAAGCAGGCTTCCCACGGAGCAGGGAGCCTGATGCGGGGCTCGATCCCAGGACCTGGAATCATGACCTGAGCCGAAGGCAGACGCTTAACGACTGAGCCACCCAGGCGCCCCCAGATGTATTTTAAAACCATCTTGCAGTGAATTGCATGGCATTTGCAGTGAATACCTCTTCTGGTTGGTGAGTCTGCTTCCCCACTTCCCTGTCCTGGGGCTCCAGGGGCTTCCTCCTGGGATCCTCATCCAGGCAGGCCCCTCCACACTGTGGTGGCTAGGAGCTGTTGGCATGAGGCCATCGACTACCGGTGTTCAGCTTGGAGGCTGGGCATTCGCTACTCTGTTGCTCAGGACACGTGCTGTGTCTTGCTCCTCAGTCTGTTCTCTCTAGGTTTCGGGCACTGGGTGTGGGTTGGCCCCTTGGCTCCCGTCCATGTTCCCTCCGAGGTCCTGAACTTCTGGCTGAGTCCAGCTGCTTTGGGTCTGCACTCTGGAGTCCCATAGCCTCGTCCCTCACAGTGCGCTGGGGGTTTATCTTTCAATGGTTCCTAGAGACACTTACCCCAATTCACTAGTCCACACATCCTGATACAGGGCAGGAACCCCAGCTTGCTACGCGGGCAGCCCCAGGTGTCCAGGTGATTCTTCAGGTGTAAAGAGACACCGCATCGGGCACCTGCAGGGGCTGCCATCATCTCATGGTACAACTCCATGTCGACGGCTTCCTGGGCCCCTGCAGGGATATGCCCACTTCCCAGAGTCACCACACTCAGGAAGGACCCCCACGTGGGGTCCCCAGCAGATGCTTATCCTAACTCCATTTACTAGCCAGGGTCACGGATTCCAATATTGCCTAGAATCCCAGTTAACATTCTTATCCTTATCAGGTTTCCAGGGGGCGACAGCTAGGTAGTTAACACAAGGCCAGGTTCTCAGCTATCAGGGGACATCCTCTAGGGACAGGGACGCGCCTAAGCCCTCCACATTCTCTAACACATACATGTGTATGAACTTTCACCAAAGTTAGCTCAAAGACTGGTTCATAATGTTACCATGTCCGAAGCTATGCGTTAGGTATAATCTATGTTACATTGTTCAGTGCCAAGATACAACAACAACAAAATGCTGCATAAGTTTACTCTGGAAAACAGTCTGGATATTCCTCAAAAAATTAGAACTAGAACTACCATGTGGTCTAGCAATCCCACTTCTGGGTATATATTCAAAGGAAATGAAAGCCTAATCTCTAAGCGAGATCTGCACCCCCCTGTTCACTGCACCATTTTCACAGTAGTCAAGACATGGAAACTACCTAAGTGCCCACTGTGGGAGGAATGGCTGAAGAGGATTTTAGATATATACAGGATATCACTCAGCTATAAAAAGGAGGAACCCTGCCGTCTGTGACAGCATGGGGGGGGGACGACTTTGAGGGCCTTATGCTGAGTGAAATAAGCCAGACAGAGAAAGACAAACACTCACAGTCTCACCTATATGTGGAATCTACAAAGGTCAGACTCACGCAGAGTAAAACCTTTGCCAGGGGCTGGGGGTGGGAGAATCGGGGGATATTGTTTAAAGGTACGAACTTGCAACCAGACGCAAGTCCTGGGCGCTAATGCACAGCATGATTACGCTCAACAACACCGTCTCGTGAACCCCAACATTGCTAAGGGACTGTCTTCGTTGTTCCCAGCACAAAGAGGAAATGACAATTATACGACGTGGGGGAGATGTTAGCTTACAGTACAGTGGTAATCATACTGTAACATATGCATGTGTCGAATCAACAGGTGTACAACTTAAACTGACACAATGTGATATGTCAATGTATCTCATTAAAAATAAGTGTTTTAGTTTGCAAAGTGCTGTACAAGTTTATAAGAGCTGAACATTTAAATAGTTTTCAAATTGTCGTAAACTACATGCCACATAAAAGTTACCATCTCACCCATTTCTAAAGCCCCACTTCCGCGACATTAAGAACATTCATGCTAGGGGCGCCTGGGTGGCTCAGTTGGTTAAGCGACTGCCTTCGGCTCAGGTCATGATCCTGGAGTCCCGGGATCGAGCCCCGCATCGGGCTCCCTGCTCAGCAGGGAGTCTCCTTCGTCCTCTGCCCTCTTCCCTCTCGTGCTCTCTGTCTCTCATTCTCTCTCTCTCAAATAAATAAATAAAATCTTAAAAAAAAAAAAAAAGAACATTCATGCTATTATGAAACCATCACAACCGTCGCCTCCAGAACTTTCCATCTTCCCACCCTGAAGCTCCGTCCCCATTAGCCACTCAGCCCACCCCCTCCCCAGCCTGGGGCGCCCGCCATCTACTCCCATCCCTGTGGACGTGCCTCCCCCAGGAACCCCCTGTGAGTGGGACCACACGGGGCTTGTGTTTTCACACCTGGCTTCCTTCCCTCCACACGACATCCTCGAGGTCCCACCCATGCTGTGCCCCATGTCACAATGTCCTTCCTTGTGGAGGCGGGTCAATATTCCCTTGCGAGGATATAAAAAATGGAATATTTTAATTCTCATTACTTCCTTTGGAAACCACAACCATCCTTTATCCCAAACTGTCCATATGCTCTGGCTGAAGGAAAACGAGATAAGTGGCTAATCAGGCCCCAAACACTAGGATGTACTCAATACATATGTTTTAGTGAAATTTATCGTGTCCTTTAAATTAGGAACTAGAATGCAGATGGAAGAATTGGCCTCCTTCAGCTTTAACATACTTCTTACCTACATCAGACAACCAGCCTAAGAAGAGCTAAATGCCTAGATGTCTCTAAATTTGGTCAAAGGAGGGAAATATTTACAGGCTGCTGTGTGTTTCCCCTCGTGTTACCTCAGGGACATGGACGCCATCTGGTCGCCACCTTAAGTAGTTAAACAGGAAACGCTCAGTCCACTTGGCTACTTGAATTGGTTGGCTATTATGTTGGTCGAACTCATTCAGATCATGGTGTTTACAGTAAGAGCATGTCTCTTGCCCAACACTTCTTGATCATTTCAGGCTCGTCTGAGAACATGGTAGTCTTGCTTCCCTAATGTTCCATTCTGGGGGATGATCGTCCACAGGCAGGTCTGAGTTTTACAGAGATTAATTTAGGATTAATGGTCATTTCTTCAACAACCAGAAGTAGCTCCACCGACGTGGCTACTTGCTCCGGCCGCCAGTCCTGCCAGGCCTCCCTGCCCCCACACGGCATCCGCACACCGAGTCCCGCACAGGCTGTCGATAACGCACCGTGCCAGGCTGTCAGCCCCTGCAGGGATTTCTACCGAGTCCGACAGGGAGAGCAGGCGCCAGGCTCAGCTGCCGGAAATCATGGCCAGAGCTCCGGGTTAACACTTCGAGACTGTTTCGGAGCTTGCACCCCGCCATGACCGGACAGAACGAATCTATGTTGCTAGGGTCGCCCAAACATTTCACCAGTTCTTGTGTCTCCAACTACTGCGAGGAGCGTCGTTTGTTTCGACCAGCTGAGATGTCGCCACGGTCACCCACACTTAGGCACACGGGCCCTCCGACCACACGGGAACAAGGTAATTCCAGGCTGTCCCTAGAGCCAGGGGTGTGCTCATCCTCTACTGGTGGGAGCCACGCCAAGCCATTCACACCCTTCAATACATACACACGTATAAGCTTTCACTGAAGTCGGCTCAAAGACCACGTGTCCTCTGAGCTTCTCCAGAACTGCACTACTCCATATCAGAACAAGCCCTCCAAATTTCTTGTCTTAATAAAATATATAACAGTACATTTAGCTGGCATTACCAGGAAATGAGATATTCCTCAGAAGGGACCTCACCAAATGAATAAAGCAAATACTTTAAATCAAGGAATCAAAAAATGCAGAATTCAGAATCTTTGAGCCTACAGCAAGTACTCAAAAGGAGAGAAAGAGAAAATAAAGGAACATTCTTCTTCACAGTCTGAAGCTAGCTAATAAATCTAAAAGAAATGTTTCAGTTAGAAAATCACCATTTTCCAGAACCAGTGTAATAAGTGGGGCAGGTAAGGAGCTGTGAGAGCATGGAGGAGCAGGAGAGCCGCGTGGGGCGACACATCACCCAGAAGAGGATTTACTAGCTGAAAATGGGGAAATCCACGTTCACAATGGCGAGCCCAGGCACTCACTGCTCGGGGAAAATTCACCGTCACTCGTGGCGGAACCGCCTGCAGCCGCGTGCCTCACGGTGCCGTGGGTTCTGAAGACTCGGTACCCCGAGAGTGTTCTTGCCAAGCGGTTTAGCCTGAATCTACTCCAGACACAGTCTCTCCATTCAGGGGCCTCTCCTGGCTCCATGTCCTTCCCATTGGCCTTCACGTCCCAGGACGACAATCTTCACCGTTTTCATACAAATCCCTCAAAGGCTCCGTCCCTGGCAGCCTGGCAGGTGCGCACTCTGCTCCACAGCCCTTTCCGCCTCCCTCCCAGCCCCGTGTCTCCTTTCCCACGGCAGACGCCGTAAACCTTCTTCGTGCGCCACAGCCGTGGGCCCTTCCCCTGGTCCCCTGCAGGGGACCTCGCCCCACAGACTTACAAATTACCTCCTCCAGGAGGCCCCCACCTTCATGAGCTCTGGGCGGACAGCCCTCCCGACGGGCCCGAGCTCTGTGTGTGTCCTGTGAGGGCACCACCCACTGCATCCAGCTGCTGCTTTCCTTCGGGGCTGCGCCAGACCAAGGACCCCGTCCAGGACGAGCCCTGCCCGGTACCTGGAGGGTCACCGATCAGTGTGCTTGGGAGGGCGGGAGCCCGCCGTGCGGCCGCCTCTGGAGTATGCCGCTCTGTTTCAGCTTGGTGGCAGGGCATGCTGTCTTGGGATGGAACAGCCCCAGCATGGTGGTGTCTCACAAACCGGGACAAGCTCACTGCACTTCCCAGCAGCTCATGCCACACTGTCCCTCAGCTGACTTCTAGACAATCCAATGGGCATTTAACCCCTTAGCATTTCTAATATTTGAACTGTTTATTTAGCCTTTCCCCAACTGACAATAGAACATGCCCCCCCCCCCCCAGTTCTGGCCATTTGCAGCTTTCCTGAGTACCTGCAAAACTAGCGGACACTTACTGTGTACCCTGCGCCATGTAGGGGCCACAGCCCACACCTGCCGCCTCTGCAGCCCCAGATGAGTCAGGCCCGCGAGGCTTCCCTCACCCCTGTGTGCTCCACTCCACCACCCACCCCTTCCTTCCCGAAGACAGCCTTCTTCAAACCCTTCTCTGCCTTCGTGGAATCAAGACACAGATTTGTGTAAAATCCATAGGGACGGAAATGGCATTTCTCTGGGATTATTTGACCCACACTCACTCCCAGACACCGCTCTTCTTTCTAAATCCTCATAGACAGGGGCCGTGAAGCCAGGGCATGGAGGGCTGTGCACAGTAGGTGCACACGCACCAGAACAGAACCGGTTGTTGGAGCCTATGTCTTCCTCATTTTGGAAAACAGAATGGAACTTCCCACCCCAGGTCTTCTGGCTTCTTTTCTACTTTCTAGAACTTCTCAAGAATTACGCCAGCGCCTCGGCAATCACACACACAAGCGCCGTCACTTCCCTGGGACGCAGCTCATCTGGGACTGCAGATCTAAACTGATTTAGTGCAATTATGTTCTCACCCATCTCAGACTTCATTTCTCTCCGCAAATATGTGTTCTCCCCTTTTTGTCGGAAGATCACTCTTCTTAACAGAGAGAGTGGATTCCAAGAGTTCTGAAGAGATGTGCTTTCTCGTGGCCTCCACAAGAGCAGCAGACCCAAACCTCTCTGTCCTCTCGTGTCAGATTTCACTAAGTCGGCTGGGGGTCCCAGCCGGAACCCCGTCTCTGTGCACCGCTGTGGGTCCTCCAGCCTCTCTGGTCTCAGGATCAGGGGTGCTGGTGGGTCTGCCGAAAGTTCCCTTCCAGGGAAGACCCAGAAGGGTCTGGGACATGGGTCACAGGCGCTGAGGCCGAGCACCGGCCGGCGGTCTCTGGTGGAGCCTGCGTGTGGGGTGGGCAGCGGGCTGAATGAGGACTGTGGCCACGGGACTGTGTGTCAGCGCAAATACCCACAGCCGTCTCGGCCCGTGATTCTGACCTTGAGCCCTGGGAAAGAAGGGACACAGGAAAAGCAAAAAGAGCCATGTTCCATCACACCTTGGCGGGAGGGGGACTGGGGAATGACCTCAGCCAGGAGCACAGCATGGCTGTGGCACACGGGGCCTCCACAGGCGGCCGGGGTCACTGGCGCCCCCCGAGGGCAGGGCAGCGGTCTCCCCCACAGCCTCAGCAGACGCTGCTGCCATGGGCTGTGGAGAGACCCGGGATCTGGCTGTTGCAACTGCAGGAAGCCTGCTTCCTAGAGATGGCATGTCTCTCCTTCCAGGGGACGTTGAGACATTAGGAAACCCCATCAAATCTCAGCTCTGCCATTTGTAAAATGGGGATAGGCCTCCTCACCCTGCCAGGTGCTCTGAGGGTCACACGCAATAAGGGATACAGCCGCACCCTCAATCCTGGCGCACAACAGGGGCTCGGGGAGTGTCGGCCATGATGATTGCTCATGTTTTTACATGTCTCTTTTATATACTCTAAATATACATGCTTGCTTCTTGGTCACCATGGATTTTTATTCTGGCTTTTTGCAACCTTTAGTCTCCTCAGTCTATGGAAATACAATTTCATAATATCCCAGCTCTAATAAGTGTTACTCTCCTCCAGGGGGATATTGTGGCATCACGGTAAGACAGAATCTAACATAAAACTGATTCTCCCTTTGCAAGCTTTGTTGGCCCGTGTATTAGTGTTGTGTGGCTCATTCAGGGGTCCTTGTTCCGGGGGTCTTAGAATTTGCTGTTGATGGATGAACTGCATGAAAAGTTTATTCAAAACACAGCTGACAGACACTAATGCATGAATGACAAATACACATATTTTTCTGTTTAAAAAGCACTGGATAAAAAAGCTCAAAGATCAGCAAATGGCAGGATGCGTCTTCAGATTATCACAGACCTTACCATGCAGCATCGACAAGCTGAGCTCCGTGTCAGAGCTATTGTCCAGGGAGAATGAACCAGGTCCCCTGCTTATGAACCACAACATGCAAACGTCTGTCGTGCATACTTGGTGACTTCACCACTTTCTATTTGCCAGCGTTGGGAGGAGTTAAATTCTCTCTAGTGTACTCTTTGGAGAGATTATGAGACAACTCAGCCTCCTCACAGTATGGGGCTTCAATTGGGGCAGATGCACTGTCAACCAGAGTAACAAGGAACCAAAGCAGGCGAGTGTGTGGTATTTGGGAAACACCGAGTGATGTAATTGGGTTAGAAAGGGTGTTTGGGCAGGAAGAAATGCAGCTGGAATGACAGACGGAGCCCAGAAAGTGTGGGGTTTGGGGTTTGAGGTGAAGGTACCCAGCTAAATATAGAACAAAATCACTTTTATATACTCAGGATATACTACAGATGTCTTCAGTGGTTCTGAGTAGGGAAGTGATTTGCATGAAGTTGTAGTTCAGGAAATTTTACATAGGATGAACTGGGATGGGAAGAAATTCAAAATGGGGAGATGATTTGGGATGCGAGCCCAGGGATGGAGGGGAGAAGATGATCTTCAAAAGGCTAACAGAAATAGATTTTTTTTCTAAGTTCATTCACCTAAAACACCATGAAGGAAGACTTAACTCATTAGATTTGGGGTCTGACAGGGAGAAGGAAGTCAACACGACTGTCTGTCAGGTTATGTGACTGGAAAAGTAACTACTTCCCTAAAACATGCCAGAATTAAATCCATTCACTGGAGTTTTTTTAATGACCTGAGAATGTTCTAGAACTTAATAGTTCTCAGGTTTCAGACCATTTAAAGGGAGGTGATATAACACTTTTAGACCATAGAACTTAACACATGACTTAGTCCTACATACTGGATATCGGTTACTTCAGTGTTCAGGGGTGCAGACCATTGCACAATAATTCTTTCTGGCCAAGATGGAGATTTCTGCAACGAGTTTCAAGCGGAATACGGGGCACGTGGCTTCGCGTCTGCAGAGGCTCCATCATCGGGTGGAGTGGAAGTCAGCGCGTTCCTGCGAATGAGGCCCCGTACTCTTGAGGGTGTCTGATTCTGCCCTTCCCGCGCCCGGAAGTCACCTGAGGACGCAGAGCCCCTCCCCCCACACAGTGCTCTCAGACATTTCATCCTGTGCTTCAGGACAGAGGAGTGTGAGGGCTAGCTGTGTTCTGAACATGGAGTATTTATGCCGTGAGAGCAAAGGCGGCTGGTGTTCCTGCCGAAGGGCTGGGAACCTCTGAGCTCTTGCCAGGAAGGACGAGGCAGAGACTGGGCTCCTAGGATGCGTTAGCTATGTCTGGGGGGGCATGGCCAGTTTCTCTGAAATCTGGGGTCCTGCAGCTTCAGAGACAGGGGCCCTCTACCCCAGGAAACCTACTGCTTGGAACAAAAGCACATGCTTTATAACTCAACAAGCATTTACACTAACAGGTTTTACAAGAGGTGGATTTCTGTTCGCACTTCCCAACAGATACCCGAGGAGAGACCGGATATGCAGAAAGGAAGCCCAGTGCTGCCTGTTTGCAGAACAAAACCCAACCACCAGAAATGGGCATCGGACGCAGACTTCTGACCAGGAGGCTGCCAAGTGTTTAATTCCTCTTTACTTATTAAGCTACCTGACAGATGCTTGACTTAACTACAGTGCTGTTTGTCTCTCTGCCCACATTTTCACAGAAGGGGCTGTGGGTGGAGACCACCTTTTTGACCGTGGGAGGACCATTTGGTGTTGCTGGAGCTCCATCTCCTCATCCACAAAACACCGGTAACAGAATCCAACTCTGCAACCTCAGGGGAGGACCATGGTTATGAGAGAGCGCACTGTGCCACGCAGATGTAGTATATGGTATCATATCCCTGCCCTGAAGCTTCCCGAAACCACACGGACACAAAAGCATTCATTGAGCACGAACTTCCAATGCTCCACTCATCGCTGGAGATCAGTTTCCATGGAGGTCATGAAAACAACCTAGGAAATGTCGTGCTTGGTCAAGTGAGTAACCACCCTGCATTAACTCTGGCATGGGAGAATAATCTGGGTACAATATGGCTAATGCTCAAAGGGAGCATTTGAAATAATTTGAGAAGAGCTAATAGTCCCTCTGGCTTCCATTATGCAAAGTCCATTCTATTTCTACCACCTAAAGAAACATCTCAAACGCTTTTGAAGTTATTTTTACTTTGAACCTTCAACATCCTTGCAGGGCAACCATTTCAATCCCACTGAAAGATCATACGGCACCCCATCCACACTATTTCCCCTTATTCTCGGCTCATTTTCCCAACATAAGCCCATTCCCCTGAGCTGCTTCTCGATAGACAGCTCTCTCCAACCCTGAACATTTTAGTTTCTTTCCCTGACCAGCGCTAACTGACTTTATAGAGCCTTGCAAGAACATCTTTTCCCAAAAAGAGGGTATGACACCAAGTTTTCTTTTCATAGTGCCCATACTTAGCTGAGCTTTTTGATTATTTTCTTTAAATCATAGCACCCTCTTGGTAGCTGTCTTCAGGGAATGGCTTATTGCGACTTAAGTTTCTCTTTGGAAAGAAAGTGACAAACAAGAACTCATCATTAGTAAGTATACAGTTGCTGTTGCATGCCTGCAGGTGCGGCCCCCCACTGAGCCCTCCGGACCAGCCTCGTGACAATTGCACACAATCCACCTGGTCTTGTCACGGCACCAGACAAGATCTCCAGCACTGGAGATTCTGTGGTGCCTTCCTAATTCCAGAGGATTTATAAAAGATGGTGAATCCAGTCACTGATTACCAAGGATTTGATTCTCTGTTATATCATTTCTCCACCCAGAGAAGGGCCTTGAAATATTTCGTATTTACTGACTTTAAGACAATATTCTTTCTGTGATAAACATTTTTTTCATTTCTACTATAACTGTACTTGACAGATTTAGTGGGAAATAGTCAACAGCTCTTTTGAGAATCTAAATAAAATATTCAGAGTGATTTTTGCTGGTCCTTAAATTTATTTGAGTCTTCCTGGGAAAATCTTGTTTCCATGCTATTTCAGCATTGAAACTACATTTCCCCTCTTCTGATAGGTTAGATTCATTTATAGCACAATGAATAGGCAATTCCTTCCTACATCTTTCTCCTCTACACCCATCCATTTATCCATTCTTCTAACCTTATGGTTCTTATTTGCTTTCTTATTGAAAAAGGCTATTAATGAGTAGATAATAGCAGAGTAACTGAGTGAGGCAAAGGGCAACAAAAATAAAGAAGACGCACCATTATTCTCAAGAAGCCACAGTCCAGGGAAGAAGACAGACAGGTGAACGGAACACATCAAGGATGCTCAAATCGAGATTTGCAAGAATGTCGGGGGCTGAGGAAGAAAGCAACCAACTGCACAGGAAGGGCAAGGACATTCCCTGAATGGCAGGCTTGAGTTGGGTGTTGGAGTTTTCCCGTTTGGGGAGAGGGAATTCAGGGGGATGGAAACAGCATGAAGTCCCATGCACTTGAGACACATGTACCATGCAGAGGGGCTTGTGATGCAGGAAGGGTGGATTAGAGCCCTAAAGTTAGGGTTTTCTCCTGGGCGCCCCAGAACAGTACCAAGGACTCCGTAGTTACAGGCGCGAACTCACTTGGTCTTCACAAAGAGCACTTAGCATCAGCATTTCCTAGACCAGGACACCGGGGCAGGGAGAGGCAGAAGGACTGACCCAGCAGCTCACAGCTGCCCAGAGATTGTCCAGGATGTGCAATGCTAAACTAGACAATTCGCTCTCCAGGCCAAGGAGCAGTCCTGGGGGCTTTAAACACTGAATTCACAGGATCCGATGAACACACCAGCAATGCAACAGACTGAGAGCCAGGGACATGGGTGAGGTTCCCGGAACCCTCTGGAACCTCCACATCTCCCCAGAATGGAAGAGGAAAAGCCAGGAGGGAGGGCTGAGAGAGACACAGTGGATGTGGCCTGAAGGGGAATTCAGAATAAAGTATGGGTAGCAGAGCAGGGAGGGGAGGCTCCATGGGGGGCAGCGCAGGGGCGTGGGAGTGGGCACAGGTGACGGAGAGGAGGCAGGGAGCCCCCAAGCCACCCCTGAGAGAGGTGTGTGCAGTAACAGAGCAAGCAGCTTCAGAGAGGGGACGACACCTCGCTGGGATGTGGGCCCTCGATGCACCGCAGGCAAGCCCAGCCCCCCCCACAGGCGGTCTGCGGGTCTTCCAGACCAGGGGAGCCTTTGTTACTATGCGTGGGTAGCCCTGAAGTGACCACGCACACAGCACATCGCTGCTCTGATGGTATGAACCGGCAGGGTCGTGAACACATCTAACAGGTTAAGAGGCAGAGTCCATCAGGAGGAATTACCTTGAAGCCCAGGACTTTGTACTTAGCTTTTTGTAAAATTCAAGTTCTGGAAAGTTGGTGAAAATGATTCCGGAAGCTACTTAAATGGAAGTAGAAGCAGCTATGTGAGCCTGAGAGATGTGTGCTGTGGTTCGAGGTGAGCAGGTGGTTGGAAACAGGAGGGGCAGGTAGAGGCATGGCTGCACCTGCCAAGGATGGTGAGGACCTTGCCAGCCCTCCCCAGGCCAGGTGTCTGGCATGCTGGTCACCTTGTCCGATCCTCCACGGCTCGCAGAGGGAAATAACGTGGCTAAAGTTACAGAGTCAGCAAGTGTGGGCTGCAAGGCTCAGCCCAATGTTACATAACCTGGCCTCCGGTCACCTTAAGGGTCACTGTTTTCTTTTTCTGTTGTTGTCAGTGGAAAGCCTGTGTTTATCAACATTAAAATTTCCTGCCTTCAAAACCATTTAAACCTGCTAGTGTTTTGATTATACTTGTCTATCTGTTTTCTGAAACCTGTAATAGTATATACTTCAGCTATCATGCATGGTTACTGTCCATAGTTAAAACGCATCATGAGCACTGATTTTCCAATCAAACAGTGGAAATGAATGACTAAGGCAGAGCAATTAGCCAAGATGCTTTCCATCGAGAGGCGTTGGGTGGCGGACCTTCAGCAGACGTAGGCGGTGGTTCGAATGGCTCGGGTCACACCTGGCAAGCCTCTGCCGTATTGAAACTCAGCAAATAAAAGCTTACTTTAGCTGCTGAGTCAGGTTAATTTATAATACCACTGAATTATAACATGGTAACTATTAAAATACCCTAAAATAGTCATTTCTACATCTCCACTAGCACCAACTCTTCCTTCTAGGAAAACACTACTTAGGACAATAATTAAAGAAACTGTAGAAGGTGTGCAGGGAGGTTCACAAGGAGCGATAGCATCTTGGGGGTCCCCTGAATAAACTAAGGTGGGCTGCAAATCAGCAGCTCCGTCTGCATTCCTGGAGGCGGGGCTTGGCACAGGTCACCTGCGGCGGTCAACACAGATGCTGTGTGTGAAACACAGTGTGTGCTGTGACCTCTCCTTATGCACGAGCTATGCAGGGTGTTTGCAAAGAAGACGTGGCCAAACTTGTGGCTAAATTCCAAGAAGAGAGCTGACTTGACTCCTGAGTCACAGCACTTTTGTAGCTGACCTAGTCGGGGAATGTGGCGTTCTGCAGAGAAGCGCCCACAAGATGTCCTTCAGCAGTCCCGTAAACCCCAGGACACTAAAGTAAGTCATTTCTACAGAAATAGTCGAAAGGGGGCTGAAAATAAAGAGGATGCACCTAAGTAAATATTTTAAAGGGATAAAAGCTGATCAACATTTAAAAACACACTGTGACATCTCTCCCCACGGGGCTGGCTGGACCCCCACACCGCACCCTCAGGTTTGGTTTCTGTGTGTTCCCGTTGGCATCCTCACTGCCACTTCCCTGCATGTCCGGGGATCCTGGCCTGCCCTGATGCAAGCAAGGTTCTGACAAACCCAATGAGGGGCACTGAGGGGGGCTCATGGTCTGTGCCACAGTCTGAGCCCCCGGGGAAAGGCCCGAGTGTGGCTCACAGAAAAGATGGACTTCTTTGCTGGCCATGGTCTGCGCACTGGGTGACCGGCTTGCAGAGAGGGACGGTCCCCGCACACCTTACTCATGCCTCTCCCTTCTTGAATGGGCACCTGGGAGTTTCTGAAATGGGTCTTTATTCTGGGTCTCAGGTGGTCCCAGACAAACAGGTGCTCGGGATAATGACCCTTAAGATGGGACGCATGCTTCATGCAGTTGGGAGGGGGATGGCTAGCGTTCTGAGGTAGACCGGATTCTGGTTTAAGACTTCAAATTGCCGAATGGGCAAAATTGTATATATCTGTGCGTGACGACACTGATATCTGATATCACATTAGAAACAGCATCCTCGGGCGCCTGGGTGGCTCAGTTGGTTAAGCAACTGCCTTCAGCTCAGGTCATGATCCCAGGGTCCTGGGATCGAGTCCCGCATCGGGCTCCCTGCTCTGCGGGGAGCCTGCTTCTCCCTCTCCCACTCCCCGTGCTTGTGTTCCCTCTCTCGCTGTGTCTCTCTCTGTCAAATAAATAGATAAAGTCTTTAAAAAAAAAAAAGAAAAAAGAAACAGCATCCTCATCACCTGTCAGTTCACAAAATATCACCCTCCCACAAGGGCCCCATGACCCGATGAAAACCCACCAATGCCCTCATTGTCATAGCAGGTCCCCCAGGCCAGTGGGGAGAACAGTTGAGGAAATCATATTCCTGGAACACGGAGGGAAGCCAGGAGCCTGGGATTGGCTTCTCAGCAGAAGAGATCACGGATATGGTCCCAAGGGCACATGGAAAGCATCAGGAGCTCTTAAGAGGGAAGGAAACATCCTGACTACCTAGAGGGAGAGTTGACTTTGAAAATGGCATGAAGGGAAATGGAAATTGTGTTGGGTGGGTGAAGGAGAGTTTGCAAGAGCACGGGGATTCCCGGATGAAAACTTCACCTGTCGGCTCTGGAAGGAAACGGTGAATTGGAGAACAAGCTGGATTATAACAAAGACCAGCTATTCCAGGGGGGATGACTTCCTCCCCCAGGGGGCATGTGGCTATACTGGAGATTGGACAGTCCTGACGGGCATCCAATGGGTGGACAACGGGCAGGACAGCCTTTCTCCCCCAACACAGAACTATCCCATCCAACATGTTAGTGGAACCATTGTTTCGAAGCCCTGAAATAGACCAGTCAGCACGCAGCAAGCACTCGGCTGATACTGTTCAATGACATGGTACAAGGAGATTCGGAGCAGCCCAAATGCCTTCCTGAAGCCACTGTTCCATATCTGTAACAAAACCCATCTGTCTGCACTGTGGGGGAAGAGTTGTGGGGAAAGAGCCTCATTTAACAAATATGCAAGGCCCATTCAGGTGCATATATGTGTCCACTCTGGTCAAGTCATATCAGGGATGCCCAGTGGAGCCAAGGTGCGCTCGTGCACAATGCAGAGTAGGACGCACACAGCTCGGCTGCTGGGTCATCACGGAGCCCAAGTCCACGCATCTGCTAACAAGGGAAGTGCAGACCGAGCCGCCCGCTGTGTCTCGAGAGCTGCAGAGAAAACCTCACAGTTCACTAGCCGGCCTGTGTGACTCCCAGCTGGTTTCCACGCCACACAAGATCACAACTAAAACGCAAACTTAATATGAAAATAACCCGTCGGTTTTAGGCACTTTTGGACAAGGACTCTCTGCTTTCTCTCTTTCGCACCCTTACATGCGGCTGGATAATGATGCTGAAGAGAAGGGCCAGGCCGGGATGGGGTCAGCGGGTGAAGTCTGGATTCCTGCTATAAGCCAGCAGGTGCGCTGAGCGCTGTGAGCTGCGGGAAGGCGGCGAAACCCTCCTCCTGAAAACACGCGCGAAGAGCAGCCCCTGCAGACTCGTGTCTGACCGATCACAGCAGGATTCGACTCCTCGGCCCCCTGTGAGGTCGCCCGTCAGTGAGCCAGGTGTCCCACTGGTGGGGGAGGGGCACCCTGCCCTGGGGTCAGGAGCCTTGCTTTACAGGCCCTTCCACAGCTCTGGTTTCTGGCTTCCCCTTGAACACTCAAAGGCCCCAGTAAGACCGCAGGCATCGCTCTTCATGCTCTCAGACCTACCGTCATTTTTTCCCCGGAAGATTTCACAGTATTGGAGCAATCTGTTAGCTTCTCACAAGTCCCCACGGCTGCGCTGGCCCCTCACAGCTCCTTCAAGGTGGACACGTGACCATGAGGAGGGACGGGCAGACTTGAAGAGCTGGTAATGCAGCTGCTGCCTCCGCTGATAAAATTAGGTTATTTCCAAACAAGATCAACTGGCTTGAGAACGCTCCTCATTTAAGTCTAGAGAAAGAAATGCTCAAGCTAACGTGAGCTCCTGAAATAATGGAGTAAAAGGAAGGCTAGAGACACAGCCATGGACCCCCTTCCCACAGATGCCATTTCTGAATTCATCACCCTCCCTCCTATGTAGCTTCTTGCCTGGACCTTGGGATGGCGCCAGATCTGCGAGACTCGGTGCACGCTGTGTGCTGGACAAGTTCGGACCGCTGGAAACACCAGGGCCACTCTGATGCTGGGGTCAGGACCGGTGGGATCACTGTTGTCCCCGGCGCCCTTCCTTCTCCGTGGTATTGGGACTTACTCCATGCCTTCACTTGTATTCCACCCTGGGATTCTAGATGAGACACACATCTCTGCTCATGGACAGACTGCCCCCTCCTTCTAGACTCCTACTACCTCCAAGCCGTTCTCCATGCCTCAACTCTTTCTCAGAAGACTCCTTCCCTCTATGCTCAAAACCATCAACGTGGTCCCACTGCCCAGCTTTGAAACTCTGAGCCCAGAGCCTTGGGTTCACAGTCCTGGACACATGGGTCCCCTACATGATTCTGAGTTCAGTCCCAGACAACTGGGTCCCACGGACACTTCTGAGTTCAGTCCTGAACAACTGAGCCTCCTAGATGCTTCTGAGTTCAGTCCTGGACACATGGGTCCCATGGACACTTCTGAGTTCGGTCCTGGATAACTGGGTCTCCTAGATGCTTCTAAGTTCAGTCCCAGACAACTGGGTCCCACGGACACCTCTGAGTTCAGTCCTGAACAACTGGGCCTCCTAGATGCTTCTGAGTTCAGCCCATGGACACTTCTGAGTTCATCTCTCCTAGTCTCCCAATGCGAACACTCCAATCTAGTTAATGGAAATACTCATTGTCCTCAGACGTTCCTGCCCTAAAGGTTCTTCCTACTCTTGGAATGTCTTCCCTTTTATCCCGATTATGTTTAAGCCAACTCATTTTTCAAGGTCTGGTTTATATGGATCTGTGGGTGCTGCCCCAGATAATCCCAGTTTGCAGCAACTGGTGTGCTTGGTACTCTCAGACATTTCCTACCAGTTCACCCACCTTGGATTCTGCCATCTAGTTGCATTGAAATCTGTTCCCTAGGTCCTGCCTGCATTGGCCATTTATGAGGGCAGGGATGTTGCCTTGGATTTCAATCTCTCCCACATAGAACAGCATGTTACACTTACTATGGGCTCAATCTGTTGCTGATAGCTTTGGATAACAGGTTTATAAAAGGGGTTAGGGCTTAACCCTGCCTCTTATCTTCTGAGGCAGAGCCCCTGGCCAAGTGCCAATGTCCCTGATCACCACATCCAGACAAGAGCCCTGGGATGCGGAGGCTGGTCACTGAGAGGAGATGAAAAGGTGGGCAAGAACACAATTAAAAGGCAGAGACCCAGTTCTCACGGCCGGCAAGGGGCTGAGTGAGTCCCAATGTCCGCGCAGAGTTCAGACAAATAATAATTTTGTAATTGCGGTGCAGGATGCAGAGATGCCAGAATTAGCAGCGGGGTCGGAGGTGGGCCTTCAAATAACCCTGACGCTCCAAGTTCACACCCAGCTGCTATTTGTAAGCCGCCACAAAAAGAGATTTGTTTTGTCCAGCATAAAGCATAAGAACAAAGAAAAACACAATTATTCTAATAAATAAATAAAAAAAAGATAATGTACAGAGTTTGATAAAGGAAACGAGACACCGTCATACTATGCAGGGGACGGAGCGTCTTCCGCATCTACCACGGGAGCCTAGCTGAAATGCTCGCATCTGGTTTCGGCCAACATTATTGCTTACAGCAGAGATCGCTCCAGATTAAATTGGCTTACATCTCAATAACCCACTTATCGATTTTGGACTAGGTTTTCCTTTAAGCTACATACTCCACAAAGGGCGCCCTGAGCCCATCCACAGATAGAAGTGGCTGCTTGCTCATTCCTGCTTTGAAACACTTTCAGGCAAAGTCAGTCCGGATTTGCTCTGTGCTTAGAGTCTTATTGTGAATGCATTACCGAGGGCTGTCCCTGCCTTCCATGATCCAGTGCCCAATTCCGTGGGCTCCCTCACTCCCTGACTGTGTACAAAGTGGGATAGCTTCTTTTGGGGATTACAGTCAGGGTTCCTCATCTCCAGAAAATGATGCCACCCTGAGGTGGATCTGCTTTTAATCCCCAGGGGGTACCCCACTCTGCTCTTCAGCTGCCCTGTAACTGCAAACCTCTGCTACTCCACTGTTAACTAAAGGCAGGTTCAGAAAGCTGGAGTCCATGGAGAATGTTCTGGTGGACAAGTTGTTCTTGTCTTTCTTTTGCACCTACTCTGCATGTCTTAGGTCCAGAAAAATGCAGCCACTCAACATTGCCTATCTCATCTGCTGAGCACGGCTCGGATAAAAACCAGTGAACCGTGCAGCCTGGAGTCACTAGCGATCTGAGCTCTAAGCCCTGGCTGTCCCTCTCGCTGTCTCCTTGTCCATCTGTGGCCCACCCGCCCACCCTGCCTCTCACGTGCTGCAACTCCAAGTAGTTACCTTGTCCTTCCACAGTCTTTGTTCTGTGGACCCTTATGACTTTACTGGGGTCTTGGGGTACCTCCCGTCCCCTTCATCAGCCACCTATGCCCTCTCTTCCACTGCATCCTGTCTGGGACGAAGACAATTCTCCACACCATTATTCTTCCCCCAGGTCCCGGCCCCATTTCTTTTCCTTTCCAATAAAAATGTTCATGTTCTTATCCCATCATGAGGAAAACATCTCCTTCCATACACCCTTACTTTGTGTTCCAACGAGTTCTCACCCACCATGCACCCCAACTTCCCACAGCCCAACACCTCCAAAACCACAGACACCAGGCCCCTGAGCTCCACTGTCATCTATGAGCTGGCAGCCTCCACTCGACAGTTCTGCTTGGCTGGACTCCTGTCTGCTGAGCCCCAGACCCCATGTGCAAAGAGGTTAGCAGCACATCTCTGCTCGGATGTGTCTGAATCAGCTCGAATGTACCCTGAAATTCAACATGCCCTGAACTGACATCACTGTGCTCCTCGACAAGCTTGCTCCCTCCCCAGTTTGTACCGCAGTGAAAAGTCAGACCCTCCCCAGGTGCCCGACTAAGACCTAGCACCATTCCCCACCCTCACCCCTGTGCCATTTACAGCTCGTCACCAAGGAACGCAGGCCAAAACCCAGTACCTGACTTTCTCCCCTTTCTTCCGTACTTGCAACATTCAACCAGATATCTGATCTTTAAAAAAAAAAAAATTCTGGTAAAAGCTACCATTGAACCATTAAGTGCATACATAGTTCAGTGGTATTAAGTACATGGACAATGTTGTGCAACTATCACCACTGATTCCAGAACTTTTTCATCTCCCCAAACTGAAGTCCTGCACCCATTAAATCAGATATCCAGTATTGATTTTCTAATGCCTTCCAGATATTTTGAGCCCACCCCCTTCACTCTATTCCCAGAGCCACTGCCAAAGTCCAGGTGTTCCCACTCTCTTCAAATTTATTTCATTTTTTTCTAATTAAAGATTTCATCTTTATGATATTTTGCATGCACAAATTTTTACAGAAACCAAATACCAAAAGGCTTATCAGAAAGCCTGCAACCCTAGGTCCTGCCCCTCTGCCCATTTTGAACACCCCTCCCAGAGGTAGCCACTTTTAACTCTCCCAGCTGTTCCTTAATATTATCCTTCTTATTTATAGTGACCATGATTAGACCACTATGTTGGGATAGTAAATTTTAGCTTTGAGCTACATCTGTAATACTTACTATACCTAGTTCTCTCTTCTCCATCTTTACAACATCGTAACATTTGTTAAAATCAATATTTAGTATAAACATTATTTCTAGGTGAATATTGTTCATAGAAAACTTGTATAATAAGGTAATATTATATTTCCTTTTGTTATGCAACTTTTTGTTTTTCCTGGAGTTATTAATTTCTTTACTTTTTAATGTGTCTGAATTCTAGGTTCCTATTAACACAGTCCAAAATTCTTTACCTAATCATAATATTTCTTTCCGTGAACATGGTCAAACCAATCCAAAATTCTACCAGTTGTTCTTCTTTCTTTCTTTAGGTCCCACTCTTCTGCTCCCTCCACATCAGATGCTGTGTGGACTTTCCGTCACTATCCTGAGTATCACCTTTGCTCTGACCTGTGATGAATTCTGTTTCCAGGGTCCCCAGACCTGCCTGTTCATTGCTTTCCTGTCCCATTTTTGGATCATCATGTTCTCTGATTCTTCCTTAGGGCCTGCATAAGGGAAGAGAAACTATGGAAGCTTCTCATGGCTGAGCTCTTTATTCTGCTCTTAGGCTGGGCAGGTAGTTGGTCTGAGTATAGAACTCTAGACTCGATCTCATTTTCTTCAGAACTTGGCAGGTAATTGTGCATATTCTTCCAGCTCCCAGTGTCACCCTTGAGGAGCATGTTGCCATTGTGGGTGTAGACTTGTCTTTTCTTGCTGAAACCCTATGGGCTCCTCCGTTTATGCCCAGTGTATAGAAATCTCTTGGTGGTGTGATCTCTATTTCTTTTTGTTGTTCAGGAAAGCTGATATGCCATTTAAATCTGGAAACATATTTTGGGTCTGGTACTTTTTCTAGAATTTTTTTTAGGGGGGGATGATTTCCTGCTCTGTTTTCTCCATGGTCTTTCAAGAATTTTCTGGTCATATGTTGGCATTTCTGGAAAGATACTGTAAGCAAGCTATCTTTTTATTCTGTGATTATTTGTCTTTTTCCTACTTTTCAGGAATTTATTTTTCAATTTTATCTTCCAAATGTTATGTAGATTAAACCATATTTTCTGTGATCATATATTTAATTTGCAGGAAATCTTGCATCTTCATTGAATATTCATTTTTAATAGCATCCTGTTCATGCTAGAGGACTTTTTCTTTTCTTTTTTTTTTTTTAAAGATTTTATTTATTTATTCATGAGAGACAGAGAGAGAGAGAGGCAGAGGGAGAAGCAGGCTCCCAAAGAGCAGGGAGCCCGATGCGGGACTCGATCCCAGGACCCTGGGACCATGACCTGAGCCGAAGGCAGATGCTTAACCATCTGAGCCACCCAGGCACCCACTAGAGGACTTTTTCATCTTTCTGACGTGTTGTTAGTTTTGCTCTGCAATTTTCTTCTGCTAATCTTGATTATTTCAGTTTTTCTGTTTCAGTCTCTCTCAGTTTGTTAGAGGCTTTTCTCAAATGCATGGTGGGCACTACAAGCTGACTCCAGTAAGCACTGAGAGCCACAGGGCACCAAGCACTCAGAATTTTCACTGGGGATGCTCTCTTGCCCATGGCTCTGTGGCCGGTCAGTTAAGGGATCCTTCAAGCCCCAGCAGGGATGGGAAGGCATCAGCTGCTTGTGCACCAGGAGAAGGGGCCTGGGGGAGGTCTCGTTGTTACCATGGAACACTTGGTTCCCGTTCTGTGCTGTCTGCAGAACCTGGCTCTCGGGCAGATTCTCCAGCTGCTGCGGGCCAGGCAGGGCCTCCCTTGGTTCCTGGGTGGGCGGGGATGTGGAGCCCGGCTGCTCTTTGCAGACGTCCCCATCCTCATAGCTGCCTGATGTTTTCTATTCTGGAGCCTTTTTAGGAGAAGCCCTCCCTGGTGTGCATCCCTGCTTCTTGCCCATTTCCTTCTGCTGGCATAGCAATGCTCCCGAACACCCATGTCTGCTAATTCCCACTGATTCTCTTCCTTCTCCAGGGACAGAGCAGGGGTTCCTGAGTGTAAGAAAGGCATGCATCTGGCAGGAAAGGCGGTGGTGCTGCATCCTCCTTGCATCCCTCCACATCACTCCCAGCCAGACTCATCCTCTCACCCGTCTACTTCAAATGCAAATCCTCTAAAAACTGCCCCGTGTTCAGGATACACCTGAACCTCCCTCTCATCAGGCCCCACGTCCTGCTCCGTACACAATGAGCATGATAGACACCACCCTGCCCTCCCGACCTCGGTGGTTTGTGGGCAGCTGTCTCCTGCTTGCCCTTCAAAAGCAACTCAAACATCTCCTCCCAGGAAACCTTCCCTGAGGCCCTGTCCAGCATGGAAATCCCTGTGTTCCACACCAAAGATACACATTTCTCTCGAATTTCCCTAAGCCCTTGAAGAGACAAGCAGGCAGGGAGAGCATTTATTGTCTGGCACTTTCAGTTTCTACCATGGTGGCGAATGCACATTAAGCCTCACTAGATGGTTTTGAATGAACAGATGAATTTTTTAGTTATTGTTGGCTTGTTCCTAATTTAATCCCACTGACATGGCCTCCTGTGAAAACTGCTCTTGAGGGGTTGTGTTTGGACACTCCACTCTTGCTGAGATTGAGGGGAGTGGCTGCAAGAACCTTGTCACAAAACCAGCTGCTGTGTTTATTCTAAAAACGGGTGAAGCATGTTTCTGATAACATGGTGCTGTATCTTAAACATGAATTCTACGTAAGAAATTTCCTTATGCCTGAGAGTCAAGAAAATCTTTGTTTCCACTGAAGAACTGGCACACTCTTCATGATAACGGACCATCACAATTTGTAACTAAGGGTTGATCCTTTTCTGCACCCTGATGGTCTGGAAGCTCAGAATCAGGGTGACTGGACAGTTGTCAAAGCCGGTTAAAACTTTCATGCCCTATCCACGTGCCCACTACCTCTCTTACTCTCAACTCTATCCTTTGTAGTGTATTGTTCTCATTTTTTTTCTATTGAGGTATATGATTCCCTTCTTCCTATAAGCTACCTCAAGCGGTTTGTGTAATGAGGCAAATGGAAGTTATACAAAAATACTCTGTGTCCCTGAAACCCAGGAGCTGAAGCTCTCTCCAGCAGTGGGATGGTGCTGGGGGGGCGGGGGGAGGGATCTGGGAGGTGGGCCCTGTGATGAGATTAGTGCCCTTGTGAGAACAGACCTCAGAGCTCTCTCCCTTCCACGTGAGGACACACGAGGAGCCGCCGTCCATGAGCCGGGAGGAGCCCACACCAGACGCCGGATGTGCTGACACCCTGGTTTTGGACTTCCAGCCTCCAGACAGTGAGAAATAAACATCTTCTGCTTCGCCTGGTCTGTGGGTCCTGTTACAGCCCCTGAGCTGACCAGAACGACAAGTGAGCACATGTGAAGACAAGAGTGTCTGAAAAGCCGGGTGCTGAATGGATGACAGCAGAACTAGCATAGACCACTGGCAGCTGAGTCCAGCCCATGCATCCAGTTCGGGGCTGAGGCAGGCCTCCAAGCTGGGGCCTCCAAAGCTGAGCCCGAGGGGACCCCAACCTCTGTAAGGGGCGGGGTCTCACGTTGGGCTGATGCCCGTCATAGATTCCTGTTAGGGTCAGACGCTTCTGGACTTGAAGGTAAACAGCAAAACAAAAACACGTTTTCAAACCTCATCGTTCACAAGGACAGGGCTGAGGACACTGGTTCTCACCGGGTCCAGGGAGGGGATGGCCTCCCTGCATATGATCCTCGTGGGTGGCAGAGGCGGGGAGGGTGGGGCCGAGAGGACCGCACATGCAGCCCGGCCACCTGCACGCAGGCTGGCTCACAGCCAGGAATCCTACTCTTCCCCAAAACAAGACTCAGAAAAGGTCAGTGCATCTCCTGATGTTCACGCATCCTTACGTCATGGTGGGCCACGGTCCTGTGTCCCTTTCCACAAATACAGACTCGAACACTAACTTCATGAATCCGATCTAGTACTTTTCATTAATTAATACCTGAATCGGAGTATTTTCTCTCCCAACACCTGAAAGCCTAGTGAATGATGAAAACCACTTTATGCTCTGTTCATGCATCGCATCAGTATCCAGACCCTGGATCTGGAGGCAGGCTGTGCGCGGCCTGCTTTATGAACTTTTCGCATCTGAGGGGAAGGGAGTGAAAGCAGAACCGCGTCCTCCTGTCCATCAGAATCTGCTGCAGAGGCAGCTGCCGCTAATGGGCTCTGCCATCCGTGAAGAATAAATAGATTCATGAGTTTACTCAGCTGGGAAATGCCAGCCGAGAACTGCCAGTGGCCCTCCGACCAGGTAGGAATACAGTTCCTACGTCCGGCCACCGTGAAGCCGGTGTGGGCGGTGCTGTGGCCTTCCAGATACCGGGAGGCTCTCCGTGCTCCCGGAGCCTGAGGACCCGGGGCCAGCAGGCTCCCAGGAGGGCAGGAGCCAGCGGAGACCCCAGCCGCAGGGCACAAGGTGCGTGCGTGGGCGGACAGAACGGACACCGAGCGGTTCGTGAACGGTACGCTCTTCCTACAGTGAGACCCCAGCAGGAGAACCGGTCGTCCTGGGCTGGGTGCATCAGTGCCTCCGAGTCACGAACTGTTCCTTCCTTGAGCTGGTCAGCCCCCCTCACTGTGCCGTCGGGAAGACCCGGGGCAGCCACGCCACACACCGCGCCGTGGGGCTCTTCCAGTGCGCCTTTTAGTGCTGCTCACCGCCTTGTGTTTGAGAGCCTCGAGCACGAAGGACGAGGAGCAGCACTAGTTCTGCTAAAGGAAAGCACTTGGCAGTATTTACTGTATAATAAAATTTGATGTAAAATTATTTAATTTCCTCTGGATAATCAAACCTCCCAGATATCGAACCTGAGGAAGACTACGGGAGCTTGGGGAGCAGGGTGCAGAGGGCGCACCCGGGCCCTCCACCCATGCCCACCCCAGTTAGGGGAGGGGAAGCCCCCCAGCCCGAGGTGGTGCAGACCCAGATACACACAGGACACAGTGACGGCGGGGTGGGGTGGGGGGCGGTCTGAGGCCCGGCTAATTTTCCAAAGCAGCTCTATTCTTTGAATGCTTTTTACCATAGTTGAGAGTTCACTTTGATTAATACCCTTCTCAGGATGTTTTATGTGTATACAGATGTTTAAATTGATGTTTTACAAAAATGACACTGTATGTGCTGTTTATTAGATTAATTGACATAATGTCGTAGCCGTAATTTCTTAATGATTAGAGTCTCCCCCTTCTCCCCACACACACATACATCCCCTCCATAATTTCATCTGCCCACAGAGCTCTACTTCTTCGGATCTACTCAAGTTTACTTACTGAGTCCTCTTTGATGGAACAATCACAATGCCCTCTAACTTCTTACTATTATAAAAATAAACTATACATATTCTGTACATGCATCTATGTGTATTTGTTTCTTTTTTTTCAAAATTCCATAAATATATACTGGAAGGTTTCTGTGCTTTTTATTATTCTAAGTATTGGAGTTCAGAGGTGAACAAGAAATGTACATTTTGCATTGCTTCATCATAAATTAGAAGAAGTGGATTTCCGACCTCAAGGGTTTACGCTCATTTTAAGTTGCCAAACTGACCTATAGAAATGTTTTATATACATAATATACATATAGTAAATATGTAACATATATGAAAGTAAAAAGATATGCTAGAGAGAGCTATAAAACTATATATATTATACATATATTAAACATAAATGAAAGCCCATTTTCCTATACCTTTGCTAACACCGGCTACTATTAACCTTCGCCGCTTTGACAGGCAAAGAATGGGATCCCATTTGAATGTGCACAAAGAGTATGTAATTAGTGGGGAAATTCATTGTGTTTGGCTGTGTGTACTTACTCTCTGAGTGTCTTCCTCTACCACCTGTACTTAGCCATTCTTCATTATTCTACAGTATCTTATAAATCTTTTTATTAGGTTAAGAATATTGGCTCTTTCTCAATATCTGCTAGTGATCCCCTGTTTTAATTTGCCTTTAAGTCTAATGTTGACAAAAAAGGACTTCCTTCGGATAGTTTCATGAAATCAGACATAATAGGCTTTGTCCCTCCTGCTGTCTTTCTCTTCTGGAATCACTCCCCAAACGTCCTAACCAGTTCCAAATGATACAAACGTCCCCAAAACTACTTTCTGTAATTCTTACGGTTTTAGTTTCTTACGTTTAAACTTCGAGACCCCCTGGGATTTTAGTTAGGGAGGAATTCACTTGCTTTCTTCCCAAATAGCCATCCCTCCGTCCCATGAGGCCGTAGTACCATGTTAGTGGGATAGAACACCAGAGTTTCCACAGTCGCTCCAGGTCACAAGGGCTGGGAGGGCTACACCAAACCCCACAGGACACAGCCACCTCGGTGACCTCCTCGTTCCAGAAGTGAGCAGCGGGTGGGTGTGTATCCGCCATACTCTCCTACGTGGCACTTGGATGCACGCCACCTGTAATCACGTGATGTGGAGAAGGTGTAGCTGCTACAGGGAGAGCCGTGTTCAGAACACGTCTTTTGCGATTCTGTGGGTGGGTCCAACTGGACGCGGACCGCTGCGTTTGAGTCCTGGTGACGTCTTCAACTTTTCCATCTGTTTGTGCATCGCTCCGATCAGGGATAACAAAGGGAAGGGCGGAGTAGGTGTTGCACCGATGAGCTGCGTTCACGGAGCCGAGCCCTCAGCCTCGTCCCCGGCGCCCGGCTGGGGCTGCACACACGTCAGCAGGAACGGCACAAAGGCACGCAGACGCAGACCGCGGGGCGCAGGCTGAAGGCGTGGGGGAGCCCGGCACGTGACCCCTCGCAGCGGCTCCGACAGCAGATGTACCCGAGCGCGGCCCAGGAGCGTGTGTGTGCACGGAGGTGCCGCTTCAGCCCAGACCGGACGTGGGTCAGCTGAGCACACAGGATGCAGTGTCACCCTGGGGCACGTTTCCATGTACGAACTCCGGCTCCTCATGTGCATTTGAGTCAAGAAGATCGGAAGCTGAATCGTGAGAAGAGTCACTAGATGTGGGTGTTTGTGTGCGGTCTGCTGAGGACACGACCCCAGCTGGTCTCTCCTGGATAAGGTCCCCCCCAGAACCCCAGTGCCCACTGTCACCAGGAGTGGATGGGCTGGAAGGAATGTCTTACCCGTGACTCGAAGAGCCCCTTCTGGGTGGTCCCAGCGTCCCCCTCCCGAGCTGCAGGTCCCCTGGGACGCCGCATCCTGCACAGTGCGGACTGATGGGGCCAGGCAGGGACACCGAGGCAGGCCTTGGGCTGAGGCTGGGGTGTGCTCTGATGGTGCCCACAGAGCCCACTGGAGCCTAGCCGCCCTGCCCATATTTGAGAAGCCAGAGCTGCTCTTGTGGTGGCAGACACTGGAAGGAGGAAGGAGGAAGCCACTGGGAGCAGAATTTTAGTTCCACGTAATGACTAGGAAACAGTAAAGTCCTGTTCTTCTGAAACCGTGTCTCCAAAGGGGGCTGTGCGCTGTCCCCTTCCTGGCTTGGGTCTTACGGAGGACACGTCCTCTGCTAAGGGAGTCGTGTTAACTGCAGGTGCAGGTCCAGCAGCACAGAGATTCCCGTCCACAGCCTGCACAGCTGTAGACATGACTCAGAGCAGAGGTCCCGGCGCCGCGGACCCTCCGCTCACTGTCCATGGTGCTGCCGCCCCCACTTGGGCAGCCTCTTCCCGTGAAGGCACCTCCACGTCATCGGCATGCTCTACCTGCTGCCTGAGCTGAGTTTTGAAGCGTCCTCACGACGGGCTCTGTTTGGAGGGCCTGCAACCCCAGAGCTGGCTGGGGGCCGAGAGCCAGAGCCGGCCCAGGACCTGCACACGAACGGGTCTCTGATGCAGAAATAGTCCTGCAGGGATCTGTCACAGAGCTCGGCTTTCCCGCATGGTCTCAGGGCTTGTGACATTATTCGAATTCCCTTCATGGTGAAGTCTGTCTCATTTGAAAAAAACACACTCTGAATTTAGGAGATCGGGGCTCAATTCTGTTTTCCAGCAGGGGCTTGTTAGAATCACATTCTCTGGAGCGTCATAATGAGGTTCACGGAGGTGAGGAAAGGGCCCCAGTGGCCACGATGGGCTCAGATCCCCTTTCATGAAATAAAATATTGCCTGAGAAGAAAGCGCCCAGTTCAGTGCCTGGCACACGGGGGGCAAGCTCACAGGCTGTGGCTTTACTGAGTAGTTTAGTCCTTAAACCAATTCAGACAACCCAGCTACTAAATTCGGCAGTTGACGATCCTGCAGTGGTTCTGACCATCTGATCATCAACTCGTACCACGATGTTTTCATAACATAAAGTAAAACTGATGGAGTTAAACAAGACGGGTAATTAGAGAATCATCAAAACTCAGAGATGAACTTAGAGTTCAGATCTCTGGTGCCCAAATCAATGCACGTATTCTCTGCCGGTTATGGGACGGAAAGAATTTGTACTCTTCAGAGATGCAGCAGCAATGGCTCCTTCCCAGATGTTCATCGATGAGTAGATCGGGGCAAGTAGAAATATCCAGCATTCTCTCATTTTCAAAACGACTCCTGAAGCTTCTGCCCAGTTGTCCTAAAGGGGGAAGGGCAGGTGTCGGCTTGGGCGCAGGGGTCGGCCGCCTGATGAGGACTGCTGTGTAGCCTTGAAGCTGTTAAACACCAGGAGGCCAGACGGGACGTGTCCCGGGATGGGGGCAGAGCAGGTGACAGCCCGGGAGAGGGGCTCAGCCTGGCTGGCGGTCCCCCCTAATGCCCCCAGCCTCACCTTAAATCTCAGGCTGCATTTCATGCTCTACTGGGTTGTGATGAGGGGAAATAACTAACCTTCCCACTGGAATGATTTTTTCCACAATAGAGGACTTACAAAAGTAATTTTGACTCTATGAGATTTTTCTTTATGCCTTCACTTTAGCATGTGACTTGTCTGTGTTTGAGCGAGTCTTGGTGTGTCTGTTACACACACGGATAGCTATTCTCTCCAGCAAAAGGGGGATGCTCTGCGCTGAACCCCACCTTCCTCGGAGGGGCTGTAATCTGTGCAGAGAAGGCAGGTGGAAGGCACCATGGCGAGTCGGGGTGTCCTGGCGTTGTATTTGATTAAGTTCTTAATCAGAAGGACTTTATTTAGGACCATTGACCAGAGTGAGTCAGGTCTGAACAGAGACAGAGCGGGTGTGGTCCTCTCGCTCCTGAAATCACATCTTAGTCTGCCCGAGCTGCTGGAACAAGATCCTGCAGACCGGGTGGCTTAGGAGCATCAGACTCTTACTGCTCACAGCTCTGGAGGCTGGGAGTGTGAGATCAGGGGCCACTATGGTCTGGTTCTGGTGAGAGCCCCTCTGGGCCACCGTGGCCCGCTTCCCACTGTGTCCTTACGTGACAGCGGGCAGGGGCAGGAAGCAAGCCTCTGGAGACATGTGCATGACCAAAGCAGATTCTATCCTTAAAGGTGTGTCCTGTGTCCCGTGTGCAGACCACCTCCCCTGACATGTCATGGGAACCGCTCCCATAGTTCAGGCAAAAATCTCCAGAAAAACAGTAAGGGCAGACGCAAATCTGGTCCTAAAGTACAATTAAAATATGCACCACACTGGTGTCTTGCACACATTACCATTTAAGTTAAGATGTGACTCTGTGGTTTTTCCACTGGAACATTAATAACCTACTCAGAGTATCCTGGATGCAATGTGCACATTTAGCTCTTCAGTTCCATAACAAAGAAGAAAGCACACTTCCAGGAATTCCTGCATTGGAGCAAACTCTGATTTGGTTACATCTGCCTCTATTCACTTAGGACAAAGTACTGTCTCTATTGAGATGCAATAAGTAAGAAATTTATCATAAAAATATAGGAAACACATTCTAACTCTCTCCCGACCTGCCCCATCCACCTTCCTCGAGAGCGTTCAGATACTTTGAAGGTAACGACATCTGTGTGTACCACTAGCTCTCCAGGAACCCTGCTGGACATGAACCCGTGCGAGTTCTCCAATGTTTCTACAAAGTGCTGCAGGGATGTCACGGTCAGAGGCCAGGGAGGCTCCTGGAGATGCCACAGGGTGCGGGACAGCCTCCACCACAGAGACTTCGCCGCCCTGTGTCTGTGCACCGACCTGAGAAGCCCCTTCCCGAGCTGCTCACTGTCCGCCTTCCCCACCGCGCATGAGAGAGGTACACGGGGCCAGCGCACATCTGCTCGGCTCATCCACAGAGCTGCAACCCAACACACACTTACAGAATGGCCGGGGCTCCCAGCTGGCCCTCCCATCCAGAGTTTCTCTCTGGAAAACTTGTCTCCAACAGGGACAAAGGATCTCATTCCCATCACTCTGCTACTGAACACTGGGCTCCTCACTGGCTGCTTGCCTGGGGTGCTGTTTGCCAAGTGTGGTCCCTGGACCAGGAGTATCAGCACAAGCTGGGGGCCTGCTGGACACTGAGGCCCCTCCCCAGAAGCATAGGGTCTGGAGCCCCGGGTGGGGCCAGCTGTGTGCTCTGTACCAAGCCTGTCAAGCCTGCCTGAAGATCCTGATGCTCACAGAAGTCTGAAACCACTGACCTGGAGGCACATGCTAGGCATCCTGGTGACCCTGATGTCTGTCTCCCCACTCCTGCAACACCTCTTAGCTCCTGCCACGTGTTCAGACATCTGAGAGCCCCGCATCGCTTCTCCTGTGAGCCCCTGCATGTGCTGTTCTCTCTGTCTGAAATAATCCTGCTTTTTCTCCTCAGGGAACCCCACCTTATTTTAAAGAGTCATCCCCCAAAATCTATTGCTCTTTCCTCTATTTTCTTATAATCTGCTTTGGTCTTACATGCTAAAGTGAAGGCATAAAGAAAAATCTCATAGAGCCAAAATTACTTTTGTAAGTCCTCTATTGTGGAACTTGATACACTGTATTCTGATATAATTTAGGCAGATAGATAGATGTAGACATGCACATATAGATAGGTATTTAGATGTGGATACATAGACATGATAGATATAAATACGGACATGATGCTTCATGAGTCTGCACCTCTGGGAAGGAAAGGCACAGGAAAGGGTCGAGGGAAGGAGGGATGAAGATTTTAAGAAATACCAAATTTAATCAAGTGCCTTTTCCTATTTAGCAGCTATATTTATTCATGATCTGTTTTGCACAAAAAATATTAAGAAGAACCACTCACCTAGAGTATTTAGGAAACCCACAGCAAATGAGCCCTAGCAAATGGTGACTATATTTTTTAATTGCAGAAAGGATGGCTTGTGGACTATAACTTGCTGGAGGCCGTGTGGGAAGAAGGGAAAGTCAAGGCTGCAGGTGGGGCGGGGGGGGCAGGGGCTAGAGCTCTCCAACTCCTGTGGCCACGTCACCTGGGCAGGTCCCTTCCTCCCCAGGGTCGCACCCCCTCATCTGCAGTCAAGAGGCTGCCCCACCAAGCCTACTCACACTATGAAACGCCCAGCCCATGTTTGCAAGGAATTCTTCTCTATTGTCGCCTGCTTCCTTTTCAGAGCTAAGTGGTACCATCAAAAGAACATCCCGCTCTCTCACTAAGCTGGCTGGTTCTCTGGGGCTCAGTTTCCTCATCGGGAAATGCAGAACATCTTATGAGTTAGTGTGACAATTCCATGATTCACAATAAAGCATTCAGGGTATAAGAAATAAAGTATAGAAAATAAATATCTGGGGGGCGGAGCAAGATGGCGGAGGAGCAGGAGACCTGGATTTCGTCTCCTCTCAGGAATTCAGCTGGATAGGGATCAAACCATTCTGAACACCTACAAACTCAACAGGACATCGAAGAAAAGAATAGCAACAACTCTCTCATCAGAAAAGCGACCACTTTCTGGAAGGTAGGACGTGCAGAGAAGTGAATCCGAGGCGATATTCGGGAGGATAGACGGCGGGGGAGGGGCCTCCGGCGGCCGCTTCTGGCAAGTGATAGAGCCGCGGGGGAGGGGCCTCCGGCGGCCGCTTCTGGCAAGTGATAGAGCCGCGGAGCACAAAATCGGAACTTTTAAAAGTCTGCTCCGCTGAGGGACGTCACTCTGGTGGCTAAGTGGGGGGTGGAACCCTCCGGGACAGTGTGGTCTCAGGACCCTCAGGGTCACAGGAAGACCGGGGGTGACTGAGTGCGGCAGAGCTCCGAGGTATCGGAGCGGGGAAGCCGGCTGCAGAGGCGGAGCCCAGGCGTGGGCTCTCAGCTCGGGGTTGCCATAAACCGTGATCCGCAGCACAGTCGGGCCCCTGCTCCTCCAGCAGGGACCCAACAAGCGGCAGATCCAGGGAGACTCACCTTCCTCCCCTGGGAGGAGCGGCATGGGAGTGCATCGCAGGGATCTGCTGGGTTTGGAGACTCCACACGAGGTCAGGTGCCAGAGATAGAAACGCGCGGTCACAGGCCGGGGGAGCACAGAGTGCGGCCGGAGACCGGGGAGACGGGAGTGACTGACGGCTTTTCTCTGGGGGCTCACTGAGGAGTGGGGACCGAGTTCTCGGCTCCTCCAGGGTGGAGATTGGGAGGCCACCATTTTCACTCTCTGCCTCCAAAGCTGTACGGAAAGCTTGCAGGGAACAAAAGCTCCTGAGAGCAAACCCGAGCAGATTACTTAGCCCGGACCGGGCAAGGGCGGGGCAATTCCGCCTCCGGCAAAGACTTTTGGGAACTACGGCAAAAGGCCCTGCCCCCAGAAGATCAGCGAGAACAGCCAGCCAAGACCAAGTTTACCCATCAATGAGAACGGCAGAACTCCAGCACTAGGGGAATACTGCACATAGAATTCATGGCTTTTTTACCATAATTCTTTAGTCTTTCAAAGTTAATTTTTTTTAACTGTCTTTTTTCTTTTTTTTTTTTTTGAATTTTTCTTTTTCCCTTTTTCAACCAACATCTTATCAATCCCTTTTTTTTTTCATTTTTAGAGTCATATTCTATCCCTTCATAGTAGTTACCTGTCTTTTGGCATATATATATATAAGTTGTTCTCTCTTTAAAATTTTGAGATTGTTTCTTCTAACAGATCAAAATATACCCTAAATCTCTATTGTATGTTTTTTTCCTACTCCCCTGCGTGATCACATTTCTCCCTTTTTTTTCTGTTTTTTTTTAAATCCTCTACTTTCTTTTTTCAAACAACTTCTTATGAATTCCTTTTATAAAATTTTTATAATTTCCATCTTTACAGTCATATTCCATCCCTTCATCATATCACCCCTTATTTTTGTACATATATAAGTTTTTCTTTCTTTAAAATTTTGGGAGGCACTTTCTTCTAACAGACCAAATACACCCAAAATCTAGTGTGTGGCACTGATCTATATACCAGCCTGATCATATTTGAGCACATTCTGTTTTTTTTTGTTTTGTTCTGTTCTTGTTTGTTTTTATCTTTATCTTTTTCTTTTCCTTTTTTTTCTTTTTTACTTTTTCTTTTTTCTCTCTTTCCCTTTCTTTTCCCACTGCTTCAGGTCTTTTCTGATTTGTTTAGAGTATATTTTCTGGGAACGTTGTTACCCTGTTAGCATTTCGTTCTCTCATTAATCTATTCTCCTCTGGACAAAATGACAAGATGGAAAAAATCACCTCAACAAAAAGAATAAAAGGTAGTACCGACTGCCAGGGACCTACTCAATATCGACATTAGTACGGTGTCAGATCTAGAGTTCAGAATCATCACTTTAAAGATACTAGCTGAGCTTGAAAAATGCATGGAAGTTATTAGAGAAACCCTTTCTGGAGAAATAAAAGAACTAAAATCTAACCAAGTCGAAATCAAAAAGGCTATTAATGAGGTGCAATAAAAAATGGGGGCGCTAACTGCTAGGATAAATGAGGCAGAAGAGAGAATCAGTGATATAGAAGACCAAATGATGGAAAATAAAGAAGCTGAGAAAAAGATAGATAAACAACTACTGGATCACGAGGGCAGAATTCGAGAGATAAGTGATACCATAAGACGAAACAACATTAGAATAATTGGGATCCCAGAAGAAGAAGAAAGAGAGAGAGGGGCAGAAGGTATAATGGAGCAAATTATAGCAGAGAACTTCCCTAATTTGGGGAAGGAAACAGGCATCAAAAGCCAGGAAGCACAGAGAACCCCTCTCAAAATCAATAAAAATAGGTCAACACCCCGACATCTAATAGTAAAACTTACGAGTCTCATAGACAAAGAGAAAATCCTGAAAGCAGCTCGGGAGAAGAGATATGTAACCTACAAGGGTAGAAACATTAGATTGGCAACAGACCTACCCACAGAGACCTGGCAGGCCAGAAAGGACTGGCAGGATATATTCAGAGCACTAAATGAGAAAAATATGCAGCCAGGAATACTATATCCAGCTAGGCTGTCATTGAAAATTGAAGGAGAGATAAAAAGCTTCCAGGACAAACAAAAACTAAAGGAATTTGCAAACACGAAACCAGCCCTACAAGAAATCTTGAAAGGGGTCCTCTAAGCAAAGAGAGAGCCTAAAAGCAACATAGACCGGAAAGGAACACAGACAATATACAGTAACAGTCACCTTACAGGCACTAAATTCCTATCTTTCAATAGTTACCCTGAATGTAAATGGACTAAATGCCCCAATCAAAAGACACAGGCTATCAGAGTGGATTAAAAAACAAGACCCATTGATATGCTATCTGCAAGAGACTCATTTTAGACCCAAAGACACCCCCAGATTGAAAGGGAGGGGGTGGAAAACCATTTACCATGCTAATGGACACCAAAAGAAAGCTGGAGTGGCAATCCTTATATCAGACAAAATAGATTTTAAACCAAAGACTGTAATAAGAGATGAGGAAGGACGCTATATCCTACTTAAAGGGTCTATCCAACAAGAAGATCTAACAGTTGTAAGTATCTATGCCCCTAACATGGGAGCAGCCAATTATATAAGGCAATTAATAACAAAAGAAAAGAAACACATTGACAACAATACAATAATAGTGGGGGACTTTAACACCCCCCTCACTGAAATGGACAGATTGTCTAAGCAAAAGATCAACAAGGAAATAAAGACTTTAAATGACACACTGGACCAAATGGACTTCACAGACATATTCAGAACATTCCATCCCAAAGCAACGGAATACACATTCTTCTCTAGTGCCCATGGAACATTCTCCAGAATCGATCACATCCTAGGTCATAAATCAGGTCTCAACTGGTACCAAAAGACTGGGATCATTCCCTGCCTATTTTCAGACCACAATGCTTTGAAACTAGAACTCAATCACAAGAGGAAAGTTGGAAAGCACTCAAATACATGGAGGCTAAAGAGCATCCTACTGAAGAATGAATGGGTCAACCAGGAAATTAAAGAAAAATTAAAAAAATTCATGGAAACCAATGAAAATGAAAACACAACTATTCCAAATCTTTGGGATGCAGCAAAGGCAGTCCTGAGAGGAAAGTATATAGCAATACAAGCCTTTCTCAAGAAACAAGAAAGGTCTCAAGTACACAACCTAACCCTACACCTAAAGGAGCTGGAGAAAGAACAGCAAATAAAGCCTAAACCCAGCAGGAGAAGAGAAATCATAAACATCAGAGCAGAAATCAATGAAATAGAAACCAAAAGAACAGTAGAACAGATCAACGAAACTAGGAGCTGGTTCTTTGAAAGAATTAACAAGATTGATAAACCCCTGGCCAGACTTATCAAAAAGAAAAGAGAAATGACCCAAATCAACAAAATCATGAAAGAAAGAGGAGAGATCACAACCAACACCAAAGAAATACAAACAATTATAAGAACATATTATGAGCAACTCTATGCCAGCAAATTAGATAACCTGGAAGAAATGGATGCATTCCTAGAGATGTATCAACTACCAAAACTGAACCAGGATGAAATAGAAAACCTGAACAGACCTATAACCACTAAGGAAATTGAAGCAGTCATCAAAAATCTCCCAAAAAACAAAAGCCCAGGGCCAGATGGCTTCCCAGGGGATTTCTACCAAACATTTCGAGAAGAATGAATACCTATTCTTCTGAAACTGTTCCAAAAAATAGAAATGGAAGGAAAACTTCCAAACTCATTTTATGAGGCCAGCATTACCTTGATCCCAAAACCAGACAAAGACCCCATCAAAAAGGAGAACTACAGACCAATATCCCTGATGAACATGGATGCAAAAATTGTCACCAAAATACTAGCCAATAGGATCCCACAGTACATTAAAAGGATTATTCACTACGACCAAGTGGGATTTATCCCTGGGTTGCAAGGTTGGTTCAACTTCCTCAAATCAATCAACATGATACAATACATTAACAAAAGAAAGAACAAGAATCATATGATCCTCTCAATAGATGCAGAAAAAGCATTTGACAAAGTACAGCATCCTTTCTTGATCAAAACTCTTCAGGGTGTAGGCATAGAGGGTACATACCTCAATATCATAAAAGCCATCTATGAAAAACCTACAGCGAAGATCATTCTCAATGGGCAAAAACTGAGAGCTTTCCCCCTAAGGTCAGGAACGCGGCAGGGATGTCCACTATCACCACTGCTATTCAACATAGTATTAGAAGTCCTAGCCACAGCAATCAGACAACAAAAAGAAATCAAAGGCATCCAAATTGGCAAAGAAGAAGTCAAACTCTCACTCTTTGCAGATGATATGATACTTTATGTGGAAAACCCAAAAGACTCCACCCCAAAACTGCTAGAACTCATACAGGAATTCAGTAAAGTGGCAGGATATAAAATCAATGCACAGAAGTCAGTGGCATTCCTATACACCAACAACAAGACCGAAGAAAGAGAAATTAAGGAGTCGATCCCATTTACAATTGCACCCAAAACCATCAGATACCTAGGAATCAATCTAACCAAAGAGGCAAAGGATCTGTACTCAGAAAACTATAAAATACTCATGAAAGAAATTGAGGACGACACAAAGAAATGGAAAAACGTTCCATGCTCATGGACTGGAAGAACAAATATTGTGAAGATGTCAATGCTACCTAGAGCAATCTACACATTCAATGCAATCCCCATCAAAATACCATCCACTTTTTTCAAAGAAATGGAACAAATCATCCTAAAATTTGTATGGAACCAGAAAAGACCCTGCATAGCCAGAGGAATGTTGATAAAGAAAAGCAAAGCTGGTGGCATCACAATTCCGGACTTCCAGCTCTATTACAAAGCTGTCATCATCAAGACAGCATGGTACTGGCACAAAAACAGACACATAGATCAATGGAACAGAATAGAGAGCCCAGAAATGGACCCTCAACTTTATGGTCAACTCATCTTTGACAAAGCAGGAAGGAATGTCCAATGGAACAAAGACAGTCTCTTCAACAAATGGTGTTGGGAAAATTGGATAGCCACATGCAGAAGAATGAAACTGGACCATTTCCTTACACCACACACAAAAATAGACTCCAAATGGTTGAAAGACCTCAATGTGAGACAGGAGTCCATCAAAATCCTAAAGGAGAACACAGGCAGCAACCTCTTTGACCTCAGCCGCAGCAACTTCTTCCTAGAAACATCGCCAAAGGCAAGGGAAACAAGGGCAAAAATGAACTATTGGGGCTTCATCAAGATAAAAAGCTTTTGCAAAGCAAAGGAAACAGTCAACAAAACCAAAAGACAACCGACAGAATGGGAGAAGATATTTGCAAATGACATATCAGATAAAGGGCTAGTATCCAAAATCTATAAAGAACTTATCAAACTCAACACCCAAAGAACAAAGAATCCAATCAAGAAATGGGCAGAGGACATGAACAGACATTTTTCCAAAGAAGACATCCAAATGGCCAACAGACACATGAAAAAGAGCTCAATCTCGCTCAGCGTCAGGGAAATCCAAATCAAAACCTCAATGAGATATCACCTCACACCCATCAGAATGGCTAAAATTAACAAGTCAGGAAATGACAGATGTTGGCGGGGATGCAGAGAAAGGGGAACCCTCCTACACTGTTGGTGGGAATGCAAGCTGGTGCAGCCACTCTGGAAAACAGTATGGAGGTTCCTCAAAAAGTTGAAAAGAGAGCTACCATATGATCCAGCAATTGCACTACTGGGTATTTACCCCAAAGATACAAAAGTAGGGATCCGAAAGGGTACGTGCACCCCGATGTTTATAGCAGCAATGTCCACAATAGCCAAACTGTGGAAAGAGCCCAGATGTCCATCGACAGATGAATGGATAAAGAAGATGTAGTATATATACACAATGGAATATTATGCAGCCATCAAAAGGAATGAGATCTTGCCATTTGCAACGACATGGATGGAACTGGAGGGTATTATGCTGAGCGAAATAAGTCAAACAGAGAAAGACATGTATCATATGACCTCACTGATATGAGGAATTCTTAATCTCAGTAAACAAACTGAGGGTTGCTGGAGTGGGGGGGTGGGGTGGGAGTGATGGGGTGACTGGGTGATGGACACTGGGGAGGGTATGTGCTCTGGTAAGCGCTGTGAATTGTGCAAGACTGCTGAATCTCAGATATGTACCTCTGAAACAAATAATGCAATATATGTTAAGAAAAAAAAAAGAAGAAGAAGAAGAAGGTAGCGGGAGGGGAAGAATGAACCGGGGGAAATCGGAGGGGTAGACGAACCATGAGAGACGATGGACTCTGAAAAACAAACAGGGTTCTAGAGGGGAGGGGGGTGGGAGGATGGGTTAGCCTGGTGATGGGTATTGAGGAGGGCACGTTCTGCATGGAGCACTGGGTGTTATGCACAAACAATGAATCATGGAACAGTTCATCTAAAACTAATGATGTAATGTATGGGGATTAACATAACAATAAAAAAAAGAAAAGAAATATCTGTTTCCCGTCTTAAACTGGCAATAAGTTAAACATTCCAACTGTGATTCTATTCTTTCCATGTGGAGCCCTGACATCATCATTAGGAATGTTTTATTCACCTCAAATTTCAACATCCAGTCTTATTACCATCAAATTTCAGAAAACACAAAAGATCGTTAAATCCCTCCTTTTCTCAGCAAGCCACGGAAGTGAGAGAATAGTGGAGTTCAGCCGAGGAGATTTCCAATTAGCAAGGCACAGACTCCACTGCACATGAACCCTGTTGTGGATGGACAGCTACGTGTGGTGCACAACACCAGCCCGAACCAGCCTGCCCCTGTTTTCCGTTTTTCTGCTTCGAGTGCAGGAAATGCACTTAACTTTTGCCAAGCTGGCGACTGCACAAACTGTCCTCCCGGCGTGGGCAACGCACAGGGGCAGCAGGCCAGCATCTCGGGTCTGGGGCAGGAAGTCCATAAGCAGCACTGAGGGTCCGTTGCCAACGGGACATCATGTGAGTTCGTTCGGTGCCTCGCTGAAGAGTGCCTATTAGGTGCTTCTGGGCACAGGAGAGACAGCGAAAGAAAAATGCAACTTTTCTCTCCCTCAGGAGCGGACACGTGTATTAGGGAGATAAGAAACATACATAAAACGATTAGAGAAATAAAATGAGACAGTGTGTAACCAATTTAGCTTCAGGTGACAACTGCTGCCATAAGAGAAGGAATAGAAGTCGCCAACATGAAGTTCTCGCGTCTAACAGCATGCTGAGCACCTAAACAGGTAGACTAATTTACCGAGTCTCGTAACAATCCTATGTCTGGGGTTACTCATCCTAACCCCATTTTTAAAGATGGGGAAACTGAGGCACAGAGCGTTCCAGTAGCTCGTCCCCTGACCGGCAGGGCTTGGGGGCCGACGCGGGCACAGAGCTCACCTGCATCTGACAAAGAGCAAATGCAGGTGTTAGGTGAGGGCAGCCCAGGAATGGAGCCCCTCCTGACGGCTTCCATCCCCGCTCCATGTGACCGTGTCTGCGCTCCTTCCGCTGGCGGCAATAGCACGATCGCCCGAGGCTGCTTTTCTTCTTTTTAATCTACTCTTTACCGCTTTCGCTTAAAGCCGACAGAAGAAGAATAAATACGTGGCTCATGACTCGAGTAGGGACAATTCAGTGTTACTTGAAGGGAAGGGAGACGCAGAATTCCTCGTCCCCCATCGTGTTCATTTCCATCCCAGTGTGTGAAGGTGTAAGGGGGAGGCTCCCTGGGGAGGGGGCTCTTTGAGGCCCAGATAGTGGGGAGCCCGCCCAGCCCGAGTGTCAGGGTGACCGTCAGGGACCCAGGAGGACCCTCGGGGCCTTGGAAGGGACTGAGCTCGCCAGCTGTGTTCTGACGGGCAGCACTGAGGACAGGCTGGGGATTTCAGGGAAAGTTTAGGGTCAGTTCCAGGCAGAGCTGTCCATCCACTGGAAGAGCCCAAGGCCAACAGCTGCTCAAGGACCATGCTCATCACCCTGGAAATGGCCAATGGGGCCAGACCAGGATTTGGAAAGGATGTTGCCAAATGACAAATCCAAGGGGAGCTGGACCATGAGAGCTTTAGGGCCCCTTCATTCGGAGCATCAGAGTCTCAGGTTCTCCATGTCCAGTCCTCTCCATCCTCCCCCGACCATCTTTGGTCTATGATGTGTGTGCACTCTTCTCTCTTTTTTGTTCCGCTTTATTATTTCACTTTTGCCCTGTTTGTTTCTCTCGTGCTTCTTCACTTTTAGAAGAGCAGACTGGCCCTTCACAGGCAGTCAGATCCCATACCTTCCTGTGGGCACAGGATCCCTGTGCATGGGCATGTGCCCAGTGAGAGCGGGACGCTCAGTAAATGGGGTTAAATGGACACAGTGTGTCTTGCGTCGAGTACACTCCTCGGACCCCTGTCGGCTGTGTGCTGGGCCTGGGTCTCCTCACGCACTCATGTGTTGGACCTTGTCCAGTGGTCTGTTGTGGATACCTGATGATGTCTGGATGGCCTTTCCCTCTGTCACTGCCCTGTGACCCGTCCAGATGCCCAGTGTTAAAGGACTTGAGAGCACGTGGGACTTTGTGTGGCTGAGGATAGGCTGAGAACGGCTTTATTACAGAACAGCATGGAGATGTGGGCAGGCTTGAGAGAAGGCGGGGGTCAGACAAGACAACAGGTGCTCCGGGCAAAGAGAGAGGCCTCGGGAGAGACCAGCCCCGCTGGCACCTGGATCCCAGACTTCAGCCTCCAGAACGTGAGAGATGAATGTCTGTGGTATTGTGCCCAAGAAGAGTAACACACCAGCCTTGAGCACACCCACAGGAGGCCACGTGTTACCTTGTAGCTGTTGGCGGTGGGATTCTGTACCACCCACGAGCCTTCCCATCAGCCAGCGCCCACCCTGCGTGCAGCCAGGGGCTGCATGTGCAGGCCCCGCCCCGTCCCTGTGATGCTGGGTGCCGGGGGGCCCGGGCTCGCCACGCCCCTAGGATGCGGACAAGCACCGCCGTTTAAGGAATGAGTGGATGAAACATCTGTGGAAGCCGTGTTAGAGGAAAGGGCGCCTGGAGCTGCAGAGGCAAATGCAGACTCTGTGTGGAAGAATCCACCCCAGGAGCGGCCCCGCCACCAAGGGAAGTTCATCGAACTGCTGAAACAGCACCTCGGGTCCAGGGCTGACACGCAACATAGGCTGCCGCCCGTGTTTCCTTGGACTCACTAAATAGCACGTTCGCTCTGCAGTGTATCACGTGGTTTATGCAACATTAAATGTAAAGATACATGTGAGCTTGCAGGGAAGATGAATACACTGTTAGACTACATTCACCTGTTTCAATCACTGGCCCTCCTAAATTACAACCGTGCTCAGCACACGGGGGTCAGAGAGGATGACATTGTTCACTTCTTCCTTGGCCCTTCACAGACGGTGCCGTGGGAGAGACGGTGGGATTCAGGTGCGAGCGTGTGGACGCTGGTACCTCCCGGGTGGTCTGGGGGCTGCCGGCCCTGGAGTCCACCCCAAACCTGCCCAAGCAGACCCTGCGGTTCAGCCAGAGCCTGAGGTGGTCTGTGTGCACACTGCAGTGTGTGGGGAATAAATCAGAATAAAACAGTAAAACAGAACACTCCCACCCCCACCCACCGCCCCGACCTGGGGGCCCCAGGCTGCTCCCGTTCCTGGTGGAAGAAACCACAGAGCATCAGGACAGACGGTCTGTTCACCTGACTTCTCTGCCTCCCGACTCCTCCTAACACTTGATATAGAACTTACATCTGGACATCGGCCAAGGATCTTGATATTTCTGATCAAAACTCCACATTTAATCTCGATGCGCTGTAAATGCTTACACGACGGAGTGATCATCGGAATCACAGGGAATAATTCATAAGTCATGGCTCATGTTTTTGATTTAAAAGTGGCGTTCCATGAGATATTCATTAACTCCTCATCACAAGACCAAGGTTTAGCAGTTTCCAAGCACAGCAACCGAAAGTACCTTCCAAGATGCTTTTTATTAGCATAATTTGTGAGCAACAGGTTTCTGGGCTTTTCTGGACAGCAGGAGCGGCTCTGGACGGGGACGTGACAACGGTGCCCCCTCTTCGGTCGCCCCTGCCCACCGGCGGCCTGGACTTGCGGGACTGCAGCCTCCGGGGGCCGGATGTGGCTCTTGGGGGTTCCTGGGAGGGTCAGGGGGTCACAAAGCCCCATAACACGCACACTGATTTTTTGTTATCGGTCGATCTGTGAATTTTCCCAGACGGCAACATGTTTTCGACTGATTCTTAAAGAAGTTTGGGATCCAGAAGAGACTCCAAAAGAACAGTCCTTAAGCTTTGGGTCCTGGAGGGGATGCTCAGCGTCCATGTATCCTGTGTTACATGAGCCAGGGCATCCCACGCTGACAATGACCCTGCAGCGGTCAGAGCCTCCCTGCGGTCCCACAACGACCCCTGGTTCCCGAGGACACAGTTTCTCCCCATGTGGCAGGGTGAGGACGCCCCACAGGCAGCTGGGTTCCGTGGTCGAGCGTGTGTGTGGGGGGACAGGATGACGCCCTCGTCCACACAGCTATTTACCACGGAATCTCACCGGCTCGGAGACCCAAGCCAACGGCGTGATTTTGTGCATCTTCGGAGAGGGCTTGCTGCAGGAACGCCTGTCTGTTCTTCAGGCTGCCGGGCTCTCGGGGCTCATCCCTCCTCCCTTCTTACCACCTCGTGGTTTCTGGTCCAGTTTCGGCTGCACCAAGCGGACTCCCGCTCCCTGCACGTGCAGCCGGGCACTGTTCTTGCCTGGAGAGTCTCTGTCCCCTGCCTCACTGGCACACCCTCTTCGCCCTGAAGCCTCAGCTCAGGCACCACCTCCTGCAGGCGGCGATCCCTGATTTCCCCTCCTCGAGGCTCGGCTCTCCCTACCTCCAGAACAGCGTGGGGCTCCTTCCACCACAACAGGCACTCTCCGAAGCCTGATGACCAGCCGCTGGACTGGGAATTCCCTGAGGACAGGACACATGTCTCATTAACTGTATCTCTAGCCATGGGCACTGAATCTGATACACGTTAGGTGGTAAATATTTTATGAAGAATAAACATGAGAATATTGACAATTCTCAAAAAATGGGAAAACTTTTAAACACTGTGCAAACTTCATGAATTCGGGGAGCAGGATCCGCCATCCGGTGCCCAGGCCCGGAGGTCAGACCAGCCCCTGGGTGGGCTTTAACACACAGGCCGGTGCGGCTGGGGCTGAAGCCCACCCTCAGGGCCCGCTAGGCCATGGCTGTGCCAGGACCAAGTACCGCTGAACGATTCCTGGACCGCAGCAGACATGAAGCTCTCACCGCTCAGCGCCCGGCATTCGTGGATCCTGCTGCCCCCTATTTCTCCTCCTGGGCAAACCTTTCTTCTGGGTGGTGAAAGCCACGGGTCTGCACGTACGGCTGAGCCTGCCTGCGTGTGACAGATGCAGAGCGTGCACCTGTCCCTGGGGCCCCTGGGTCCTGGGTTAATGTGGTGAGCTGGTGGTGGCGGCTGTCCGCTCGCCCACGTGGCTTTCGGGACGGTCAGCGCGAACACGAGGGTGGTCAGGTGTTCCTGCCCGGATGCTGTGGGGTGAGCAGGCCCTGCGGGGTCACTCTGTGCTCGGACGTGCACGTTCTCCCACACGAGCACTCAGAGTGAACAGGAAGAAGTGCCCCCCGATCCACGGCGCTGTGGCCACCTCGCAGGTATGCAGGGGCTCCACACGCCTGTCCGCGGTTCCCTGGGTTCTGTGTGTGCCTGAACAGGGCGGCGGGACCTGCCCTGCCCAGGACGCTCCGCACACGGGGCCAGGGAAGGGGCTTGCCCATCAGACCCCACGCCGTGGACCAGAGCAGCTGACCGAGCCAGCCGTGGCCTCCCCTCAGTGTGACGGACCTCCACGCAGGCGTCCTCCTGACCCCTGACTCTCTGTTCTCAGAGCCTTGCCCTGAGCAGCTTGTCACTGGCAGTCCTTCCTCTGCCCCCTGCGATGTGGGACGGCAGAGCCATCTCTCCCAAGGCCGAGGCGGACAGAGAGCTGCCGGGGCACCTGCTGTCGGAAGGGAGGACACGGCCCACCTCCTCTGGTCACAGCCCGCGGCAGGGGCGGATGCGTCCGTGTCTCCGGCTCCCTCAGGCCATGGCTGCAGCCTTGCCCGGGGCCTTCCTCGGGGCCTGCCTCTGACGGCCCCCTGCACGGTGTAACCGCCCAAACAGCTCCAGGGGGCAGGACAGCGGTGGGTATGCAGATGAGGAAGTTCGGCGGCAGACCCGAGCCCTGCGGCGTGGCCCTCCTGCCACGTGCCCTGCGTGCCCGTGGAGCTTCTCAGGGCCCCTGCTCTTTCAGCTCAGCCTCTTTTCCTTCTGGGAGAGGAAGGGCTGAAAACATGTGGGCTGGCAGCCAACCCTACCTGCACACGGGCTGTGTGCAGCTCACACAGCATGGTTTGTTGTTTTTTAATGAAATACTTGCCAACATCTAAAAATGAGAAGATTTCAGACAGAAGCCAGATTTTTGGCTTCTTTAAAGCTCGGAGGGTCTGGCAGCATGGGGCCTGCATCTGGGTGGGGCGGCCGGCGGTGGGCTCAGGGCTGTGCCTCCTGGGTGGGGGTCCACCTGCCAGGCCTCCGCGGCCCCGTCAGCCGTCCCCATCCCCATCCCCACAGGCCCCCTGCTCCACTCTGCAGCGTTCAAGCTGCATCCCCAAAATGTGAAAAGTTGGCACCAAAAAGAAAGATCTCAGAAACGAGAAGAAACAAGAGACTAGTTATATACTTTGAAATTTCATACTAAGTTATCAGAAGTTCAGAAAATCATGAGTCATGTTTCTGAGCCTGAAATGAGTATTATTGAAAGAGCTCACCACTGTTGCTCAAGACTAAGGTTTTAGCTTTTGGAATGAAGAAACAAACCAGCAGAGCACAGAGCTGAATATTTCAGTGCTGCGTATCACCGCAATAAAGTATTAGCCCAGAAAGCTGTCGACGGCCCCCTTGTGAGGCCACGTTGCACTCTCCTGTCAGGGAGACACCCCCTCAAGGGAAGGACGGTGTGGACAGGAGGCTGGCTATTGTTGGTGCGGTGCCTGCGCCAGGAGGGAAGCCAGGAGATCAGCGCCCTGACGAGCCGCTCCCGGTGCCCAGCGGAATCAGGCACAAACCCCTCCCACAGAACTCCAGACAAACACACCACGAGTTCCGATCGCCATCTGCACTCACGCTCTGGGAAACCTGAGCTCGGAGATGTTGGGAGCTTTGTCTCAGGACGTGGGGCATAAAGGTAGGGTCGAAACCCAGGTCACCTGCTTCAAGTGCAAGTCTCCCCCTGGTTGTGCAGCCTGGCCCAGGGCAAGCGCAGGTCCCGCCACCTGGAGATATGCACGCAGCTGCGGTCTGCAGCCTCAGGCTGTCCTTACACCCACCGGTCAGAGTGCACAGTCTGGTTGTGGATCTTCTCCCCAATTCTTCCAAACTTCAGCTGGGACACTGAACTCGGCCACCAAAGCAGAGAGCAAGCCACCCACCCTCTTCCCACATGCACCTCCCTACTGAGCCCGAAGAGGCAGGAAGAATATGAAATCTCCAAAAAGGGGAAGTGGGAGTTACCTGCCTCCATGCCTGCGTGTTATGACAGAAACTACTCCTCGAAATAACAGTGCACTCTTCATTTAAGAATTCTGTTGCAGGAGGCAAATTCTGGCAGAATACTCTGTCTTGCATTAGATTTTTTGGTACGAATTTAGTCACCAACTAACTTGGCTCCCACTCAATGCCTTCCACAGAGAAGATGCTTCACACGTACTGATTAACCTGAGAAGCCGAAGAACCAGACCCAGGGGGCCCTGGGGACACTGCTGGTTCTGTGCATTGAGTCAAGAACACCATGCCAAGCAACATGACTCATGAAATGCCATTTACCTAAAACAATGAGGACCACATAGAAGCTGGAGAAACTCTGCATCCTGCAGCATCAGACCAGTGTTACCAGAGCTGGGCATTAAGTGAATCCTGAAGATCAGCCCAAACCAACATCTGCAGAAATAAAAATGATCTTTAAAGGCAACACACAGATCTCCTTTCGTTTTCATTTTATCAATTGTGAACAAGATCTATGTCCTTTAATCTGAAGTCAAAGCACTGAAAGGCCACGTCTCAGCCCTGGGAAGTCTTGCTGGGGACAATCCGACCCCTGCATGTGGACAGAGACACTCGGCCACCGGTGCCTTCAGACGCCATCCTGTTTCAGAAGTCACTCGAGGGAAGGCAGCAGGACTGTGCACTGAGGTTAGCACCTGGCGCCGGCAGGAACCGTCACCAGTCTTGCTTAGCGAGTCCCCAAGGGCAGTGCCTGCCAACAGTCACTTTACCTTTTTTGCTTCCATTATTACTATTAACCTGTGTTCTGGCGCCCAACGCAGGTGACCGCACCTACTAACAGAGGGGGTGGGAGAAGGGCCTCCTCCTGTTCTTGGGGTGAGACTTCAAATCTGCCCATTTTTTGTGATTGCCACTTCCTTTGAAGACCCAGCTCGTGTGTGTCTGACACAGGTGACCAGCCGGCAGCACGAGGAAACCCTGTGCCGGCCGGGGCCAGCCGGGGCCGGCCGGCAGCCATGCAGGGCTCGCAGAGCACCAGAGAGGTTCCAGCAGAAACTAAGTCCGGAGCTAAGAGCAGGACCAGACCCTTCCTCTCAGACAGTGGCGGGCATGTGTCACGGAGCCCAGGGACGTGTGCGGAGCCCTGGGGAGGACAGTGGAACCACCCTGTGGTCCAGGGCCTTCCAGACTGACAGCATCTCTCTGCCCACCCTCCGAAGGAAGGAAACCAAGACGCGAGCATTTAGTTAACGACTCTGCAGAGACGGTCTAACTGAAAAAGGTCATCTGGGTCACCGTCCCAACAGAGACCCCTGCAGACCTGGCGCTCCTGACCGTCAGCCCCAGCAGTTGTGCATACGGTCAGCCTGAGGTCCTGCTGGGCCCCTGGCTTTCCTCCAAAGTCTCTGCCACACCAAGGCTCCTGGGGAGCTGCCCAGCAGTGTCCCCCCGGCCAAGCCTTTGAATGTCACACGTCCCCCTCACCCAGGAACCCCCAGCCCCTCCCCCTCCCCGCTCCTGATCCCTGCACTTCCGGCTGCACTGAGTGAAGTAGGACTCTGGGGACGCTCTCCAGGGACTCTGAGATGCAGGCTGTGCTCGCATGGGTGCTGCGTCATTACCGACGGAGGGAGCCCTCAGGCCAGACGCCAGGTCCCAGGGCGGTCACTACGTCTGCACAAGGGACAACTGAGTGGCCAGGGCTCAGCCCCAATACTTGCAGGTAACCAGCCAGCCTGCCCACTTTCCTGGGCTCTGCCAGGCTCTGGGTTCTTCCTTAGTGTTCAGATAAAGGACAATACCCTCCTTTGGAAAGCCCCAGGCAGGGCGGGCATGGCCTACCCAAACTTCACGGACAGCACCCCTGTGCCCTGGATTGCTAACTGTGTGGGCCTCTGTGCAGGACTCGAAGAGGAGGGAGCCACCCGGAGAAGGACGGGCACCAGGGGAGTGGGCTGGAAACATCAGAGTTATTAGGAGCTGCGTCCAGAGAGGAGAGCCCAGCCCTGTGGCATCTGTCCCTGTGCATCCAACAGTGGAGGATGCATGGCCTAGTGGGGGGCTCTCTCCATGGGGACGGCAGGCGGCAGCAGCACCCTCGCCATTTGCTAGAAATGCAGAGCGCCGGCCCACCGCAGACCTGCCGAGGGGGACGCTGCGGGGGCCGGGCAGGGGAGCTTGGGGTCCTGCTGGCCCGGCCCACACACCACTCCTCTCGAGGGTGCACTGAGGCAGAAACCCCGTGTCTGCATGAATCTGGCCCCCATACAGGGTAAGTCCCTGTGGCGCTCGTCACACCGCTCAGGTGTGGTCACGAACACACACGGCCCCGCGCAGGCCCAGGCAGAACGCAGGCCTTTCCTAGAGACACGCCGCCCATCGCGGCTGCGACCTTCGTGCTGGACCCAGAGGTCCGGCCTAGAGTTTCCACCACGGAGCCTCGTAAGTACCGTTCTGACTGTGTTACCACATCGGACACGTTCTCAACCAAAGCCGCTGCCGGAACGGAGGAAGCCAAAGGGATTTAATGAAAGCATTGAGATCCGCATCTAATTCTTACCAAACCCTCTGAAATCATGCCTTCTAGCTTATTTTACTTGCTCATCCGCATCATTTTGACTAACTGGTATCTAAAAAGTTACTTCTAGAGATAACATGTCAGTGTGTGTGCAGAGTGTATGCATGTGTATGTGTGTACATTTGTGTCCGATGTGTGTACTTGTGCACGTGTGTATAGTGTGTGCAGCCATGTCTACACAAGTGCGTGTGTGTGCATGTGTGTATTTGTGTGTGCAGTCGTGTCTACGTGTAGTGTGTTGCAGTTGTGTGTACATGTGTGCATGCGTGTACTTGTGTGCATGTGTGTGGTGGTATGTGCACGTCTACACGTGTGTGCATGTGTGTGCATGCATGTACTTGCATGCTGTGTAGTGTGCTGCAGCCGTGTGTACATGTGTGCATGCGTGTACTTGTGTGCATGCGTGTGCATGTCTCCTTGCCCTCTTATTGAGGCTGTGCTCCCCACCATCCCCATGTGAACCCCCCGGGAGGGTCAGCCTTCTGGGGCTGTGTGTGGCAAGGCCCCTGCGAGGTGGGAGCCTCTGTTGTTCCTGACAGCGTGGCCTCATTACTACCGTCAGTAACTGGAAGAGTGAAGGCAGTCATGCAGGAACCGCTGATGATGATCACCGTGACCACCGTAATAACGAGCAGAAGAAAAAGACTGGACACCAGCAGATCCATCGGGAAGGGGCCGAGCGGGATCCTGCAGGGGAATGGTGGGCAGTGGACGGCCCGGGCGGGACCCACCAGTCCAGGCACCCGGGAGAACGCCTCCCGGAGCTCATCCCTTCAGAGGGCAGTTCACACCCCCCACTCCCAGGATCGTGCGGGGCGCCGGACCACCCAGCCCAGAGGCTCCGATGGGGACATGGGGCTGCTTGTCCCCCAGGCCACCGGTCAGCGCACATCAAATCCCCCGTAGAGGAGAGCGCCGCATATTTATTTGGATCGCCCATTTCCGTGAATGTCATGAATCAAACTCAGGTTATAGAATAAACTGCATGGTGAAGTATCAATAGGAGTAACTAGATCTTGCCTCGGATCTGGGCTCAGACTCGGGTGGTGCCGCGTGTCCCCCATCGTCAGCACGTACCCACGAGTGTCTGCTCGGGTGTGTTTGCTGAATGAAGGTGAGGGCACCAGGGGAGTGGGCTGGAAACATCAGAGTTATTAGGATGTTGTTCACTGTGGGGTGTTACTTGCTGTTCTAGAATATTCCATTCTACATTCTACGACAATCACTTGCTGGCATTTGTGGTTGCTGATGCCGGGGGCCCTCAGGGGCCCTCTGGGCCCCTCCCCCACGATCTGCCGGCCATGCACGATGCAAGGACTGAGAGGCCAGGCGTGGCCACGCCAGGAGCCCACAGCACAGATGCATCCAGGGCCCTGGGGAGACTCGTCCCTGGTTGTGGCTGAGCTGCAGTCCCCTGAAACCTTCTCTCACGCCAGCAGATGGGATTTTTCTATTGATGTTCTGAACTTAATAGGGTTTCAAAATGTAGAAAAAGATTTTTTTACTGCCGGTGAACATCCAGTCTCTCAAGGCAAGCAGATAAATATGCCTGTGTCCCCTACAAAGTCAGAACAGATGACAACGGGGGAGTTTCTGGGCGAGACTCCCCAGGCCTTGTCCCTGCCATGCAGGAGCACCTGACAGGAGCCTCCCGGGAAGAGGCTGCAGCGAGACGGTGGCGAGGCGCGTCAGCTGCCCGTGTGCTGGGGCGCATGTCCACCCACGAGCTCCAGGGGTGCCGCGGGCCGCGGGAAGCTGCAGGAGGCTTGTCCACACCACGCCCCACACCAGGAAGAGGGCTGCGCCCCCGTGGTCCAGAGCTGCACGGCCACCCGCCAACCAAGCGTTCCCTTAAAATAATACTTTTTCATCTTAAATATAAACATGTGCTTAGATGAATAACCCCCTACAATTGCTCCCTAGAAACACCCCTGTTAGGGCTGTTGGCGCATTAAAACATGGGTTCTCTCTGCGTAAACCACACGCATTCCTCTACGAATGTGAGCACATGGTCATAATTCTTTGTCCTTTGTTTTATCCACTTAAACCATGAATGTGCTTGTTTCCACCCCATTCCATATTCGACGACATCATCTGAGTGACCGCATGCTATTTCATTATAGGAATATTTTCTTTGACTTTAATTACCTCCCACTGTTGAACTCTTCATGCTGAGAGAACATCCTTTCTGAGAGATTCCTAGAACTAGAATTTTTGGGTCAAGTCAAATCAAGACGTTTAAGGCTTCTGATAAATAATTTTCCTCCAAAAGGCAGCATTCATATTTTCCCCTCTCACAAATACTGATGGCTATTGTCATTTTAAAAAATTAAAAATATGGTAAGTGGTAAAAGGACTTTTTCTAGTTTTTTTTTTCTTAAGATTTTTTTTTTTTTTTGAGAGAGAGAATGAGAGACAGAGAGCACGAGAGGGGAGAGGGTCAGAGGGAGAAGCAGACCCCCCGCTGAGCAGGGAGCCCAACGTGGGACTCGATCCCGGGACTCCAGGATCATGACCTGAGCCGAAGGCAGTCGCTTAACCAACTGAGCCACCCAGGCGCCCTCTAGTTTTTTTTTTCAATTTCTACTTATTTCATTGCTAATAATATTGAAATATTTTTCATGAGCTTATCAAGTTTGTACTTTGTGAAATAAGTGTTTGTTACTTTGTGGATCTTTTTCCCTCTAGGAATATTAACTTGTATTTCCCATACTGAATTGAGATATTGTTTCCTATATTGAAATTCTCATGTCAATACATTGCAAATATTTTTCCTGTTGTGTTTCTGCTTTTTATCTTGTTTACAATGTTTTTTTTAACCTATAGAAATTGGATTCTTACGTTAAGTCAATGATTTGTTTTTATTAAAAGGCCAGTATTTAATTTCACGCTTATAAAGCCTACCCCAGGAGTTGCCTCGAATTCATCGTAGCGCTTCTGTGTGCACGCGCCTAATGAAATCCTCTGTGTGCCAAAGATAAGGCAGAACGACAAAGCCGGGTGGATGCATGAAGCTAAGAGACGCCCCAGGGAAGCACACATCTCTGACGGGATCTGACAGGAGGTCTCCGGGCAGCTCACACCAGAAGGGGCCGGCAACGGAGGCCAGGAAGCGCTCCATCCGCAGAGCGGCGATGGGCCTCCTGGCCACGTCCACCAGCTGCTCCAGGTCCGAGCTCTGCACACCTGGGGTCTTTCCGCCCTGACGGGGGTTGGCTGGCACACGGGGCAGTGCCCCCGCTGCACGGCTGAGAGCCCAGTCCTGGAAATCTAGCTCTCCGTGTCCTCCTCTCCCCAAGCCTGTCCACACTCCCTCGCATTGCTTGGTAAGGTTGGGGGAGAGTTGGAGAGGTGGACAGGTGGTGGCCTGTCGTGCTGGACATGCGGCAGGTGTGGGTGTGTGGGGGAAACGCGTGTCCAGGGCCCGGCAGGGGACCACGGACTCGGCAGAGACGTCAGGAGTCACGCAGGAAGGACTGCAGGGCAGGCCACTGGGCCAGGGTCGGGGTTCAGGGCCTCACTCCAGCAGCAGGGCAGTGAGCAGCTGAAGCTCCTATGGTCCAGGGAGCCACACAGGTGCCAGCTAGTTGTTCCAAGGGGCATAAGTCTGAATGATCCTCTAACAAACTTACGAAGGTTAATACCATGGTGCAGTGACAGGGATCCATCGGGGTATGGAGAACAGTCAGGGAGGAAGGGAATCAGGGCTCTGGGGAGGAAGTCATCCTGCACGGGGACTCCTGAGGATGAGACCATCCCAGGCTGGGAAGCCGCTCACGCCAAATACAGGGGTCATGGGTGCTTGGGGTTTGCTGTGCGTTCCCTCCCTCACTGCTCTGTGCTGACAGCATGTGGTTGGAGGAAAGCCACGTCCCTGGGAAGTTGGCTGCAGTTCTGACAGCAGAGATGTGTCCCCCAAACCCTGGTCCCATGGATGACGTTGGGACATGGGAGACATAGGGCGCCAGATGGGGCAAGAATAACCACGCCTCCTTTCAACTGTCACAACGCCTCCTTTTCCAACTGACAAGTGGCCCCGAGAAGAGCTTACAGTTTCAGCGAGTGGCCCCCGTTGTGTGGCCCGGAGAGGGGGGCTGCGTCAGGCGGGCCGGGAGCTGCAGGACAGAACAGGAAGGGGGGACACAGGACGCTCTGCAGAGATGAGCACCTGCGGCACAAAGCCCAGCCCCCCAGGACCGGGCCGTGGTCTTTCCCGGCATTTCGGCTTCGCAAGAGCATTGAGCGGCTGGGGAAGCCAGGATTTCTTCCTGTGTGTTAATAATCAGCTGATTTTACACATACAAAGAAATTATTACCACCTTACCAAGGAGCCATTTTCAATATGAACGCCATATTTTTTCCCATTTATATTCATTTTAAGATTATATTTGTTTCGGTTGCTGGGGAAAAAAAAATAGAACATCTATAGATAGAACACATTTGTAGGAACGTGCCTGGAGATACAGACAAATGTGTTTGTCTTGAATATTAAACAAACATGTAAAGAACATACAATTTAACTGTTGTACGGAACTTGTAACATAGCAATACAGAGTTTTTAAGTGAGCCCAGGTGTGTCCCGAGTGTACACTCTGTCCACAGCGTTGCGAGGGCTGGTGTCAGGGGCACGGGACCGCAGGCACGGGCCAGAGGCTGACGGCACGGCTCCCTCAGCAGCCCTATTTCTTTAATGTCTAGTTCACACATCCCAACTATTTTAGGATTACGTTTGAATATTTAATGGCACAGAGTACAATGCCATCCATTTGCAAAGCCATGTCTGCACGCTGACTGGACCCATCAGCCCTAAAAATGGCAACTCTCTCCAAGTGGTGCCTCTCTGAGCTGGCCTCCTGGGAGCAAAGCCCCGAGTCATTACTCCCCATTACATCTCACTGTAAGTTCCAGAAAGAGTAAGGGAACACCAGTGGTATTTCCCATGTCGACCTATTTCTAAGCAAGCTGACAGACCTGGGTGTCATTTTCCAGGGTAACTCAAGACACATCCAGAAACCCGGACACGGCTACACGGGTCCCTGAGGCACGAGCGGGGCTGGGGATGGGGGGCGCCTTGAGTCACCTGCCCTGCCCACATGGTGCTTCCCTCCTGGAGAGCTGTTACCGACCTGACACCAACCAGGGCACTGTGAACCGCTCAATTTCACAGCAGCTCTGAGGTGGGATTACGGCATCATTATACCAACAACCACCAAGAAGGCTCCGAAAAGTTCCATAATGTTCACTGGAAGTATCTGTCTGGTTCCAAAGGCCTCTGCCCCTAACCACAGCGCTATTTGCCTCTTTATGAAATGGAAATTATTACCTGTCTATTCTATTGCCCAGGATTATTGTGCACAGATCAAATGAGTCAATGCACATGAAGGGCTATGAAAACCACAGATTATATAAATAGCAAGTCTTATGTTTATCTACAATGCTATTGCTAAAGGAAAATATGCATTTTTAACCTGATTATTGTTCAGTATCAAATCTATTTTCTTAAAATAACTGAGATACTTAATCACATTAAAATGTACAAAACAGGAGACTTCATGTAAAAAAAATGGAAGTAATAACAGAAACTATTTTCAAGGAAGTGAAGGATACTTTTATCTGGGATGAAATTCTTTTTATAATTTTGAACTGAATGTAACCTCTTTAGATTTGAGCAGCCAGGACAAAATAGGGGAAACTGTATAATGTAAGTTCTTCGCAGCTGAGGAAATGAGACTAACAAGTTTATTTGGAGAAGAAAAACAGAACAAAGTGACCGTTGGCTGTGGGAAGAATTGCCCCTGTGTCCACAAGGAAGGGGTGCCAAGCATTCTTCAAAAACTCTATTTCAGGAATGCCTGGGTGGCTCAGTCGGTTAAGCCTCCAACCCTTGGCTTAGGTCATGATCTCAGGGTCCTGGGATCGAGCTCCATGTCAGGCTCTGTGCTCACTGCAGAGTCTGCTTCTCCCTCTCCCTCTCTCTCAAATAAATAAATAAATAAATAAAATCTTAAAAAAAAAAAAGCTCTATTTCACTTAAAACACAGTGAACCTCAGTGAGTTCCCTTGGTCTTAACAAGGCATCAAAACTCAATCACTCTTCTGTGTGGACAGCTAAGTCTCCACAGTGAGGATCTCTGCAAAGAACCAGGTGCCTCTAAACTGTTCTCTGAAATATAATTGCCTCCATGTCAAATCTGGAAGCAGCTCAACGTGATTAATTAGAGGTGAACCTCTTAGGATGTCTGATCTGCTGAGTCATCTTAACCAAGAACACATCCTTGACTGTAAGTGGCAACCTGTATCACAACAGAGAGCCCAGCGTTCATACATTAGTCTCTTCTTTATTCATTCAACAAATGTTTGCACCATACCTGCTTTGAACCAGGCAGATAGCATGTGCAGAGACACACAAGATCCCAGGAGCCCTCACGGATGGATGCTTGTGACAGTCCAGCTAAGGTCACAGTGTAGAGGGAAGAAGAGTCGCTAGCTGGTACCGGGCATGGATGCGGACACTCCGTCTTTGACACGCATCGTCCCACTGCAACCTCATGACAACCTTATGAAGAAAGCATGAATGTTCCCGTCCTATAAATGTTCCCACCTTACCAAGTGGGTCAGTAACTTGCTCAAGGTCCAGCCATTGGTGGATCCTGAAAGTCTGAGCCCAGAATGCAGACTTTCAGCCACGCTGGTGCCCAGTACAAAGGGCGGGCTGAGCTCCATCTCAGTAGTACCAGGAAGAGCTTCCCTGGGAAGGGACTCTCTGAACAATGGATAGCTGAGCACCAGATATTCATAGGACATGAAGGGAATGTGGGCTGGCCAGTGGGGAGAGCAGATACTGTGAACAGAGCACGAGGTATAAAGGGCTAAAGATGTCAGGAGCCCCCGTGGAGGAGGGAGGGCAGCTAGGCAGCAGATGAGGCCAGATTTGTGAGTTTCGGGAGCCCATTAAAGTCCCCTAGATAATGGGAGCCAGTGTAGGGTTGCCAACCTCTTATTGTGTCAAGTAAGAAAATAAGAACAAACCCACCATTTTTATAATAATAATATAAAAGAAGACAAAAATAGAAAAGAAATAGAAAAGAAATAATCTCAAAATAAAGAATGGTCCTTTAACTTGAATGCATTTAGCTTTTTTTTTTTTTTTTTAATCTCACCACACCATTGCATCAGAAAGACAGAAATACCTAGGAATAAATTTAACCAAGGATGTGGAAGATTTGTACTCTGAAAACTGTAAGACATTGAAAGAAATTGAAGAAGGCACAAACAAATGGAAGGATATTCCACACTCATGGTTTAGAAAAATTAATACTATTAAGATGTCCATACTACCCAAGGCAATCTACAGATTCAAAACAATCTCTTTGAAAGTACAAACTATTTTTCACTGAATTAGAACAAAGAATCCTAAAACTTGTATAATAGAACCACAAAAGGCCTTGAGTACCCAAATCAATCTTGAGAAAGAACAACAGAGATGGAGGCATCACAATTTCAGACTTCAAGCTCTATTACAAAGCTGTGATCACCAAGACAGCATGGTACTGGCACAAAAACAGACATAGATCAATGGAACGGAATAGAGAACCCAGAAATAAACCCAACATCTATAGGGTCAATTAATCTGACAAAGGAAGCAAGGATATGCAATGGGAAGAAGTCTCTTCAACAAATGGTGTTGGGAAAACTGGACAGCCACGAGCAGAAGGATGAAACTGGACCACTTTCTTACACCATACACAAAAATAAACTCAAAATGGATGAAAGACCTAAACGTCTTGAGGCAACCCTAAAAGTCCTAGAAGAAAACATAGGCAGTAAATTCCTTGACATTAGTTTTAGTGATATTTTTCTGGACCAGTCTCCTCAGGCAAAGGCAACAAAATCGAAAATAAACAACTGGGACATGAAACCAATAGCATCTGCACAGTGGCAGAAACTATCAACAGATGACCATATGATTTCATTTATATGTGGAATCAGAAAAAGAAAGGAACAAACAAAACAGAAATAAAAATTAACGTAAATACAGAGAACACACTGATGGTTTCTAGAGGGGATGCGGGAGCGGGGATGGGGAAATGGGTGAAGGGGATGAAGAGGTACAAACTTCCAGTTATAAAATCAGTAGGTCATGTGGGTGGAAAATATAGCATTGGGAATATAGTCAGTAATATTTAAAAACCTTGTATGGTGACAGATGGTAACTGGACTTATTGTGGGGATCATTTGTATCAAGTACTGAATCACTATGATGTACTCCTCAAACTAATAGGATATTGTATGTCAATTATGCCTCCATAAAAATCAATCAATCTCACACAATGTCCTTGTCTTTCTCTGCTAGAGGCCAGTGAGAGCTTCGTCACAGGCTGGCCCCAGTCTCTGAGCAAGAGTTTGAAACCTGTTGCTGTAAGCAATGTGCTTTACAGGATACTGATGCGCTTATCAAAAATAGATCACTGTCATGGGCTGAATTGTGACCCCCCCAAATTCATGTGTGGAAGCTCTCACCCCAGGACTTCAGAATGGGACTGCACTTGGAGAGGGGCCTTCAGAGGGGGGATGAAGGTAAGATGAGGCTGTCAATGCAGCCCCAATCCAATGGGATTGGGGGCCCTACCGAGGGACACCAAGGATGTGTGAGGACAAAGGAAACACCACGTGAGGACATGGGGAGAGACCATGTTCACACGCCCAGCAGAGGGGCCCCGGGAGGACCCCACGCTGCCCATACCTGGACCTCGGACTTCCCACTGTGAGAATAAATTTCTGCTATTTGAGCCATTCAGTCCATGTGTCCTGGCCCATCTGGGTGGCCATAACCAACACCCAGGATCAAGGTGCTGGCAGGTTCCTGGTCTGCTGAGAGCTGCTCCTGGCTCACGGACGGCGTCTCCTCCTGTGTCCTCATGTGGAGTGGCATGAGGGAGCTCTGTGGCTCTCTAACGAAAGCAGTAACCCCATCATGAAGTCATCCCATCCACCCTCATGACCTCATCACATCCGAAAGCTCCCTCTGCCTTAGACTACCACATTGGGGTTAGGATTTCAACATATGAATTTGGCGGGGGGCACATTTATTTCATGGCACCGTGGGTCTTTGTTATGGTGGCCCCAGCAAATGAAGGTGTTAGCTAGTGTTAAATAAATAAATGTGCAGCCCTGACCAGAGGAGAGCACAGGTAATCTCAATTAACTCCCTTGCTCTTTCCTCCTATTGTTAACACCACCAGACACAGGACGTGAGCACTCATAACATCCTATGACTAGCGTTTCCCCGTTCCCATGACTTCCGCAGGAATCATCTCTTAGGATAAGCACGGACTCCTGCTTCATTAGGGCATGAGCCCAGACATCCGGGAAACATTTCTAAAGACAAGGCTGCTCTGTGGCGACCACGTTTGCCCTCACCCCTGTCACGCCGGCAGGGAGCCCCAGACGCTCGTCTGCTGGGAAATGGTACCAGTGACAAGCAGGGTGGCGCGCGTGAGCACACAACCCCTGTCCCGTAGAGCTGGAACCCGCATCCCTGTACCATGAGCATCAACCATTCTGTGTCTAGCGCAGGAGAGATCTCAAACATCAGCTTTCTCATCCACCGTAGCATCCAACACCCCTCTGCAAGTACAAGTTGCTCATAGAAATAGACTGTGCAGAAATCCTGGCCTTGTTTCTATCAAGGATAAATAAGCCAGGTGTGTGGTTGGTGTTCAGGAGAGGGTTAACTCCACAGGTCTGGGCACTCAAAGTGGGCACAGTCCAGAGAAAGGACTGGGAGTCGGCCTCTGAGCCCTTGAAATGTCCTGCCTGGTGAGAGTGTCCCTCTTTGTTTTTCTGGGACTGGGCTAGGCCAGATCCTTGATGCTGACAGTGTGATTTATGGGGAATGACTATTCTTGTTTGCCTGGGTCCCTGGGCCACACGGGGTCAGCTTGACCTCTGGGGCAGGGGGCCCAAGATCAGGTATCTGGGTCAGTCACACGGGTATGTCACGCCTTCGTGACCGGCCCCCCGGTTAAGCCCTGCAGACAGGCCGGGCAAGCCTCCCCATGGGCAGTACGCCGTGCGTGTCCCCCGGGAGCTGTTGCTGGGCAAGCAGGCACGGAGGCTGCTGGTGGCCCCAGGGTCTGGACTCCGCCCTCTGCATCTGTGCCTTAGCTGATTTTAATGGTTACCCTTCCCTGATAAACAACCGTGCACATAACAGATTTCCGGGGTCCTTCTAGAGAGGCCTTGAGCCGGAGGGTGGTCCTGGGGATGCACCTGGTTGAATAATAAACAAATTATCATCTACTAAGAAGTGGTCAAGGTGTGTGTTTCAGTTCAAGGAACACGAAGAAAAAGTAGAAAAATTAACGCAGCAAGAACAGATTTCTCAGTAATCTGTGAGCTCCTCAGTGTGAACACATGCCAAAACCTAACATTTAAAGAGATAGAAGAAACAGCTGGGCCCCCGGCACCTGTTTCACCATCTTAATTTCAGAGCTAAGGCAGCACTTGGGAAGTGGTTTAGGATAAACGCAGAGGGGAAGGGTCGGGAAGGCTGTTTAAACTGTCGCTGTAAGCTCATCCATGGGGAAGAAATGCCACACGCACAGCAGATGACGCTACCTGGCATTTCAGCAAAGACGCTATATCTTACAGGCTCATTCATCTGCACTTTGAGGTTCTGTTGAGTCACTTCAGCTACCGCAGGAGAGGGAAGCTGAGCTGGAGACATGAGGTCTCGTCAGGAAGTTCCACGTTCCTAAGCTGAAATTCTAGCATGGCCTGGAATCCATCTCTCTGCCCTGTACGTATCTAACTTACTGCTGAGGCCCGAAACATGCCAGCCGAGCTGAAACTAAAATGAAACAAGGAGAAAAATGAACCAAAAGGACCCTATAAACTCCATTTCTTAGGAACCCACGAGTTTCACTCGTCAATGCCCTGAAAACCATATGTGGGGTAGTGGGATCATCAGTTACAGTCCCAACTTCAACGGACTGTCCTTTTTTTAATTTTTAAAATAGGAATCGTGTATATTTACAGTGTACAACATGATGTTTGGATGTTCGTACACTGAAGAAAGATGACCGCAGCCAAGCTAAGGGATGTCTCACGTCCTCGGGTAGTTACCTGCCTGTGTGCCCCGAGCACCTGAGACCTGCTCTCTTAGCAGGTTCCAGTAGTCAATATGGTGCTGTTAACCATAGTCACCATGTCCTGCAGCAGGTCTGGGGACTGACTCATCCCGCATGACTGCGGCTTCGTCCCCTTGGACCAGCGCCTCGCCGTCCCCACCTCCTGCCCCTGCTCACCTATTCTACTCTCTGTCTCTGTGTATTCGGCGTGTTTAGATTTCACATGTAAGTGCGATCATGCAGCTTTGTCTTTCTCTGTCTGACTTATCTCACTTAGCATAATGTCCTCCTGGTTCATCCATGTTGTTGAAAATAGCAGGATATCCTTCTTTTTTACGGCTGAATAGAATTCCATTTTATATACACAATTTCTTCTTTTGTTTGTTTGTTTCACCAGTATCTTTATCCATTCACCCATCAGTGGACCCTTAGGTTGTTTCCCTATCTTGGTGACTGTGATAATGCTCAAGCAGGACTATTCTTAAATCATAAGGATATGTATCCTTTCTCTACTCTCTCGTCCAACAAATACTTATTGAGCAACTACTGAGTGCGTTGTGTTGTTTTTGAATTGTATCCACATCAGGCAGCATGGATGCACAGAGGGCGGAGTCTCCCCTGACCCCATCTCAGTTCCCAGAGGGAGAGGACCAGAGGACCAGAGGGGCAGCCCCCGGTGATGGACAGGTGTGGAGAGAGGGCACACTTCCCGCAGCTGCCTTCCTGCAGCCTGCAGCAGTCCTAGCAGCCAGAGCTCATGGGCTCTGCCTCTGCCTTGGGCACCTGGGTCCACCTGTCACCTTCCTTGTCAAGTGCTCCCTGCCTAATGAGGAGCACTCTGGGGAGAACTTTGCCCAGCGCATCTGCCGGACCCAACTGCACCCACAGCTTGCATGGCCCTCAGCTGTCTGAGCCGAGGAAGCACATCATCCCCCTCCCATCAGGCCCCAGACTGAACACTCAACAGGTGCTTAGTGAAAGCCTGTGCATGAAGGGGATGAGTGGAGCCCAGGCAGAGAGATGTGATCAACCCTGTGGGTTCTGGAAATGCCCACCGGGTGACAGGAAGTGATGCTGGAGACAGGAGTGCCTGACGATGAGGCTCCTGCTCAGCAGCTAGAGTTTTAACATACTCGGCAAGAGCCTACGGCTCTTTATAAATAAATGCATATTTGCTTTTTATAAAATGAAATATAAAATGCATGTTTGCACTTTATAAAGATCACGCGAATTAGCACACTTAAGAGGAAGACTATATTCTGGATTTTGGCAGCTCCAGAAGTGCTGGGGGCTTGGGGTGCAGAGCATGATAAACACAGAATGCAGATAAAATGCATTAGTAACACCATGTTTGTGATTGGAGGCTTCCTTGAAAGAGTAGGAGTCTAAGGATGGCTTGCCGTTAGGAGGACGCGCCCTGGGTGCGCATGTGGAATTAGTTGGGAGGAGGTAAGCGACGGCAGGGATCTGTACTCTTCGGTCAGTGCCCCATCTGTGAAATGCAGGCTCTGCCACAGAGAACGCTTAGAGCTGTGGGATCCATGCGCCCAGCCCCATGTTGGCATCTTGAGTCCACACAGGAGCCCAATGGCGGCAAAACACCTTCTCAGGACCATCCACCAACACGGAGCACCGACAACATGCTGGATGCTCTGGGCTTTTGGGAGGTCCTCCCCACTCCCACCCCAGCTCACGTTCTTTCCATGTCCGGGAGAAACTGGGAGGCTGATGGAGAGCCAGAGAGCTAGGTGGGTGGAGCTGAGCCCTCCCTGCCCTTGATCCCACGCATCCCCTGCCCGAAATCAACCCACGAGTGTGAAGTTGGGCCTCCAGCCTTGCTCTGCCGGCTTGCCTCAAGCAAATGGGCGCCACGCTGGCTCCCGATCCTGGTCTCTGCTTCCAGCCTGCCCTGATGCACGTGACCCTCCTCCTTCCCGTGCTTAGTGATTCTCTTTGTTCCTTACTCCTGACCCGAGTCCACCTGCATTTCAATCCCCCCCCATGCAACAGGGCCCCTTCTGGGCTTTCTCTCTGGAGTGCCGTAGTTTGCTTTTTGGCTAAATGGGCTAAAGTCATTATTTCTAAGACTTTGGACCTTTGGGGAAATGATACTTAATATTAACAACATGATTTTGCAGATGCTTTGTCTACACACGAATTGCTGAAGAAGATCCTATCAATGTTTCGCTCTCCTCCGCTCCGATGGTAATGAGCTGGGGGCAGCCAGGTGTGGAGTGGGTGTGTCTCCCTCTGCGGAGGTCCCACCCGCGAGGGGCAGGGCTCCCTTCCTGCGCAGGGGCTCAGCATGCAGTGATCAAACAGCGAGTCTCACACACAGTTCCTCCTCACTCCTCGGCAGAGGTGCGGTAATTCGGTGTGTGCATGTGTGTGTGTGTGTGTGTGCGTATGTGTGTGTGCACACGTGTGTGCGTTCCTCTCCTGTGTTCCTGTCTCACTGGCAGGATCTGATATAGTCAAACCGGGAAGAGGACAAAACGTATTTTCACGCTGCGCTACAATGTAGGCAAATTACTCATCACTTAAGAAGACTGCATTTTCTGCTGACAATTCTCTTTTGTGGCCTCACCTCCCTTTCACGGTCAGTGAAGAGACTGAGTGGAACCAAAAGGAACTTTGCAATGAAAGTTAATTTGCAAACTACAGTTCAAGGATCAATTTGGTTTGGGGAAAACGCTCACAAAACTGCATGACTTATCATTATTCCAACATTGCTGTCCCGAGCCCCACCTTGCAAATGGCCATGCATTTCCGACAGTCCAGCCCTTAGCATGTCTCAGGCCTTCCCGAGTCACCCTGGCCTTGCCACCAACTCAGTCCAGACCTGCGGTGCATCCTGTTCAAGTGGCACCAGAACAGACCTGCTCTGCGGAGGGGCCCTCCCTTGCCACCACACCAGGTGGAAGCCGGACCACAAACAAGCTCTTTCCTGGGGGACCCCCACCCAGCCTGCAGTCCCCATAGCTCGGCCAAGCCCGGGGCCGTCCCTGCTCACCTCCAACCAGAGGTCACCACACTCCTTTCTCGCGATGCGTTGCTCACCTCCTGGCACGGCGTGCTCGTCTGCAGGGCAAACCTCCTTACCTGTCAGCTCTCAGCCCAATCTGCATCCTGAGGAGGACTTCCCTGACATCCCACATACAGTGCTGCCCCCAACAAGGATCCCACTCCCATCTTGCACCTGCTTCCTCTGGGATAATGCCAAATCCACAGCTGTTCTGGACAGCTCGGTGCGTTCGCATCTGTCACCTGTCTCTTCCTCAAACCTAAGTTCCACGTGGCTGGGGGCCTCTCAACTGGGTAGTCCTGCCTGCACACACAGCTGCTCATTAGTGCCCAGTGATGGGGCCAGCACCCCCGCACCCTCATCCTGCGGCTGCAGGTGCTCCCATTTCTGTCCCTCTTGAGGACCAAGGACATGGGTGACTCTCTCTTTCTCCTGCTGAAGACTGTGCATTAGCTCAACCACTGTGTGCTAAATTCACAAAGTGGACAGTAATGGGGTTTCAGAAGGTATCTGATGGGCAAGTGGGTGCTTAATCATAATAAAGGAGAGTTAAAATGTATTTTATAACTGAGGTGGAAGGAAATGTGAAGGTTTCATTAATGTGATTATTACCAATAACTAGCTTATTACTAGTTCATCCATAAAATGTATATTTGAGCTTAAATTAAAATTTTCCTCATGGCTTCTCCTACTAACTATATCAAAACTAAAATGTAAAACTATCAAAGGATATTTTCCCTTCTATAGATGATTTTGTTGGATAGGAAATATTTCAAGAACTGTTTCATGTTTAGCCTTTACCATATAACACAGGTCACAACAAATGTAATTATAATGTAACAACAAAGAAAATGTGAAGAATACATAACTCTATACCATTAAGTACACCAGAGGCTGGCAAACCATGACAGCCTGTGGGCCAAATCTGGCCCACTGTCTTTTTCTAATAAAGTTTTATTGGAACACATCATTCATTCATGCATTGTCTATGGCTGTTTTCACACTAAATCAGCAGAGTTTGTGAAAGGAACCACACACCTGCAAAACTAACATATTAACCATCCAGCCATTTGCAGAAAAAGTTTGATGACCCACCTCCACATCATTTTATAGCTGCACAGTGATTCAACTATTATAAACACTAATCATTTAATTCAAACAAAATCAGGAGACCCTCCATGATATCACACATTAAATCCACCAACTGACTGAGTTGGAGGAAAGCAAATCCAAGATGGCGCCCCACTCTTGGATTGACCTGGAGCAAGTTACTCACTAGCTCATGACCTTGGCTACCTCACCTCCAGGCTAGAATCTTGCACTATGCCCACTGATTTTGACTCCCGTGAAATGGAATGACATGGAATCTATCAGATGCCCACAATCTGTGCACTATTCCAGGACCACCTCGATGAACAACCCCAGGGATGATATTCAGAGCATGGTTAGTAAATGGCCCCTGGTTAGCCCACCTTGTTAAGGTACCCCCAGAATGGGCAGCAAGATGAACCACCGAGGGCCACCATGTCTCACCTTTGCTTCTCCAGGAGCTGCCTGGTCAAGCCTGGGCTAACAGATGGCCTGCAAGTCCCTGTTTGCCTGCAAGACTTCTGAGAATGATCACACAGCATGAATTCTTGTACCAGGTCAACAATACTCATTCCCTCCCCGTCTGACTTTTCTGAGACACCACTTAAACTCACACATCAAGCCGACGCTGCATGCAGAGCTGCTGACAAAGGTATTCTGTGAAATACACCTATAGGTACTGCAGAAAAGAGTAATTTGTGAAGACAATGTTCAATAACAATTTGGCTACAAAGTATTTCTGTGTAAGAACAATCTAACAAAATTAAATGTGCTGTAAAAGGATAATGTGCCAGAAGAATTAACTGTAGCTCTCCTGGAAAATGCTGGTGGATGCAAAAGGCATTTAATTTTTTAAACAAAAAGTCGAATATTACAAACTTATTCTGAAAAAAAAAAAAACTTATTCTGTGTATACCTCTGGATGTTACAGCGTCCACACCTAAGGGGTCTGGGTGCTTGTCCATCTTTACTTTAAACAAGCTACCATGACATTGTTTATACAGCTTCCTGTAAATACATACTCTGTTACTGAATCAGGGGATCCCAGAAATTTAAAAAATAGGTTCTACTTTGTATCTATTATCAGAATTTCCACAGAATTCCTTCCAACAGGGCTGAGAGATTAAGTTCCATATATTTTCCAAGTATTTGAGCCAAAGAGGAGCATGGTAGTGGGGAAGAGGACTCTGAGCTCACACCCACTGTATTCAGAGCTTCCCCATCACCCGTGGGCTCGTCACTTAACCCTCTGAGACTCTGGATCCCCACACAGTAAGGAAGGGTGATCGTGTGAAGTTCCTGTTAGGGTTTCTACAACAGGAAAACAGACAAACTTTGCATGCTGAGTTCTTCTGGAGTTGACGTATGTCCTCATGAGGCTTGGCTCATAGCAGAACTTCCACAGACAGCGCTGACATTCTAGAATGATCACCCTGACAGAGTCCTGACATCTACTCTCATCAAAGTCTCTAGGTTCCTGGAGGCCCATCTCCAGCAGCATCTTCTTACATTTCCAAAGTGGGTACAATGTGTCCCTCATCTTGATATCTTGGTTCTTCCCTGGTAATGTTCTCGTGGGATGGATCCTGTTTTGTGGTCTATTGAGGTGTCCCCGGCTTCCCCACTGGCGAGGAGGCTCTTGATACTGCATGGATTTCAGATTTTACCCCATTTGCTTGGCCTTTGGTTAGTTTATTTAGATTTCTTGAATTGAGGTTCAGTCTTTTAGGTGTCCACGATTCAGCGGTTTTGGTATATTCCCAAAGCTATGCGAATCACCACCAATGGGTAATCCAGCACATCTGCATCAATCTATCAATAAACTCTGTACCTATTATCCAATACTACCCCTCATCCCAACCTCCGCCAGACCCTGACAACCACGAGTCTACTCCCCCTATCAATGTGTTTGCCTCTTTCATCTAAATGGAATCACACAATTAGTGGACTTTTGAGTCTGGCTTCTTTTTCTTAGCGTAACATTTTCAAGGTTCATCCACAGTGTAGCATGAATCAGTACTTCCTTCCTTCGTTGGCTACATAATATTTCCTTATATGGATGCACCTCATTTTGTTCATCCATTCATCCGTTGATGGATCTTTGAGTTGTTCCCACCTTGGGGCTGTTATAAATAACACTGCTATGAATATCTGTGTTCATGTTTGGGCATGGACACGTTTTCAATTCTCTCGTGTATGTATCTAGAATCGGAGTTGCCCAGTCATAATAATTCTATGTCTAACTTTTTGAGGAACTGCCAAACTGTTTTTCAAAGCACTTGCACCATCTGATACTCCAGTCAGAATGTGGGCGAGGGCTCTGGTTCCTCCTCGTCCTCTTCACTGTGTTACCATCTGTGTTTGTGATTACGGTCCTGCTTAATGGGTGTGAAGTGTACCTGGTTATGGTTTTGGTTTGGATTTTTCTGATGACTAATCATGCTGAGCTTGTTTTCATGTGCTTACTGGCCGTTTGTATATCTTCTTTTAGAGAAATGTTTATTTCAATTCTCCGTCCACTTTTAAATTGGGTGGTCTTTCTTGTTGAGTTGTAAGAGTTCTTTTTATATTCTGAATACAAGAGTCTTACAAGATATTACTTCTGCAAATATTTCCTACATTCTGTGAGTTACTGTTTCACTGCCTTGAATGATGGTGTCCTTTGAAGCACAGAAGATTTCAATTCTGAACCTTTTTTTTTTTTTTGGTGTCATTTGTCACAGTGCTTTTGAAGGGCCATATTTAAGAAAGCATTGTCTAATCCAAGATCACAAAGATTTACATCTACATTTCCTTACAGGAGTTTTATAGTTTTCTCTCTTTGATTTAGGTCTTTGGTCCATTTTGAGTTAATTTTTGCATATAGTGTGAGGCAGGGCCCATTTGCTTCTATAAGCCCAACAATATTTCATACAGGCCGAGCAGAGGGGACTTTCTGATTCTTGTTTGTTGAATAAACGTGCATGCATGAAAACATAAAGAAGCACAGAGTCCACTTTTATGAGATTTGTGCTATGTTTTAAATAGCTTCACTCATTTAGGTTCTTGAGAACTGAGAAGAGAAAATACATGCATCCAAATTTACTGTTGATGCACATGCGTGTCCCCTCCCAGCAGGCCCGTCCACACGTGAACCAGCAGGAACTGCACGTTTACACCATCCTGGGCAGAAGATGCTCTCTCGTGTGACTCAGCCTCATGGACACCCTCAAGGGGGGAGATGCCATCCCCTTTTCCACGTGGGAGTGATGGCAAGTTGAACAATTTTCCCTAAACCTTAAAAGTTGGCATCTGCAGAAACAATGGCAGGAACCAAAGACTCATCTGTTGTTCAGCCCCAGCATCTCCTTTTCAAACCCCTCAGACTTAAAGCTGAGCCTGACCGCAGGCAACCCTGATGCCAGGTTGCGTTCAACACGCTCATGATGCAAAGGCCCTGAACCACATCTAATGCACGGGCTTAGCAAGAAAAGGGGACCTGAAATGCCAATAGCTCACAGCCAGTGACGCTCAGGATGGTGCTCTGCACCGGGCAGGCGGCGGTACCCCTCCCATGGGCACCCGTCCCACCACCACCTGCATGCACAGCTCCCCCTGGAGTGTGCACTGGGCAGCCCACATTCTCGCCTGCAGTGGCCCCTGGTGCTGGAAACACACTGAATGCCCCCAAATGCTGGTATTAGCAAGGGGCACAACAAGGGAAGTTCTGGGCATGCGGTATAGTCAAAAGTTAGACGTACTGGAAAGAACTGATCGGAAGGCATTTTTATCCCAGAAGGGATTCACACTGAGAATCCTGAACAAATCTCTGGTCATGTGTTTATCCCCCCAGATTGCATCTCTGCTGCTTTCTGTCCACACCGTTCTGGTTTAGTGGTTCTTCTCGTCCATACAATGAGCCAAAAGCATCTTCCAGTTTGTTGTGAGATAGAAAATGACCTGAGATTTCATCCTTGTGAGCTTTTCCTTCTCAGGGGAGAGTGAGCAGCCCCAGTGAGCTTCCGAAGTAACCAGGGGAAGAGAGCGGGAGGGGGCATGAAGCCGCACCACCCGCCCGACCCCAAGACCTGACCTCCCATGCCCACCTGCTTGTCCTCACCGAATTGGTCCCACATCTTCCCTTCTGCTCTTCTCCCCAGCTTCCTTCTGAACTCAGGCAAAGGGAAACCAAAGCCACCCTTCAGGCAAGTGACCGCCCTGACGAGGCCTGCAGCCCGCCCAGACCACCCAGACCATCCAAGCATAACTCCTGACTCGTGCTTGTGGACAGGGACCGTGGGCTGGTGGTCTCTAGAATGAGGCCCACCTCTACATATGATGACAAGCCTCCCCTTTCAGAATATTCCTCCTAACCCTGAATAAGAGGAACCCATGCACCCTTCCCTGGGGGTCACGGCTTCGGAAGTTACTCCCTGGGATCTCCTTCTTCACTGCAAATACTTTCCTTTGTGTGACAGCTCACCTGGGGCGGTTTCTGGTGACTCCCCGAGGAGCGAGCTCCTGTGAGTTCAGTCATAGTAGCTGCTGCCCCTGCATGCCTGGGGGTCACCCAGAAAGATGCCAGGGGCTCTTGGGCATCACCTTGGAAATGACGCCTCTCCCCACACTCACTGCATGCCATGGCCCTGCTGACTGCCACCGAGCTCCCGTGTCTCCAGGCCTTTGCGGGTCTCCAGCCTGTTCCGCGGATCTGGGCCCAGCTGTATTCCCAGGCCCGACACCAAAAGGGTCTGCAACTAAGGTTTTATGTTTTAATGAATGAGTGGATGGATAGATGGGGAACTGAACAGGCCTCTTTGTTCAAATTAACTTAAGATTCTTCCAGAGTCGGGTCTCATGTTAGCAATGGACAGGGACCCCCCACTTCCTGCCCCGGTCTCTGGTTTTCAATGAGGTCACGGTCTTTGTCAGAAGTTTTTACCTCGCTGGAAAGATAAGAAAGGTAGTATCTCCACGACACGAGAAGGCCAGCTCCTGAGTGGTGTGTAAAGAAGAGCGAGAGCCCGCCAAGTGGCCACCCGGCCCATGGCCTCAGGCCCGGCCCAGGTGTCCCCGTCCCACACCTGCAGGGCTGTGGGCGGCGCCCGACGTGCTGGGGGGGCAGAAGCCACGGGGCTGTGGGGACACAGGGGCCCGTGGGGACCATCAGCTGGTGACAGCTTAGCCTGAACCCGCTGCAATCTCCCCTCCCTGGGCATTCTTGGCCCAGGGAAGCTTCCAGAACAGTGGTGTCTGGTATGTGAGTGCCGACAGGAAGCTGCCAACAGCAGACGTGTGTAAAGAGGAGGGTCTGCCCTCTGCAGCCTCCCGCTGTCTTCCTGTCCCCTGCCCCCTCTCCTTTGCTCCCACTCGTTCTTCCTGATGCCACAGCTCCACGGTGCACCACAGTGCTCAGCTCTCCCGCTGTTTCCACGCCCATACTGGGCTGGCCCCTTCCAAAGAGGTCTCGGTAATAAGAACAGCAGCGGGGAAAACGTGCACGGGTCCGTCCTTTGATGCTGGGAACACATGCCCAGGAGGAGTGGGTGCAGGCCCCGCTTTACCCCGTGGGCACAGAGGCGGGAGGGTTTGGCGCCCTCGGGATCTGGATCCAGAATCCGGAATCATCCCGGATGATGATCGCAAGACAGGGGACTGTGTCGCTCGGCCAGGTGCAGCGGTAACTTCATCGGTGATGTTTTCTCTCCGGGCTTATTACCCAGAGCTGGTGATTATGCACAGGACATGGGTGCCTACACTCCCGTGCCTGGAGCTGCAGGCCAGACACCGCGGCTGCACGTGTCAGGCTTCTCTGGGCGGCCACGTTCCTGCTCTGGACGCCTCTCACCACGTCCCTCCAAGCTCCCTTCCTTCCTGGGAGCCCGAGTAGGAAAATGATGTTCCGTGCGTGGGTCACCCTAGATCATCCGGAGCACCAGGTTTTCTTTCTTTCTGAGCAAGTCTTTGTTTTTACCACTTTACCGTTCTGAACCCTGTAACACACTGCACTCTCTTCCCCAGGACACTGAGCCCCGTCCGTAGCAAGTGTCCCCATATTTATGTGCGCTCCTTCCGCTACAGTCTCTGAGTCGGCGCCTAAAGCTGGAGGGAACATACTAAGCCTCCCTCTCATGGGAGCTGGACTCACATCCCTGACTCTCTCCTCTTTCCTCCCTTTACTTTCCTTTGCCTGACTTTCTGATTTGAAACTTGTTTTAGTTTACCCTAATCAATCCTTTTTGGAACAAGACAGGATGCAAATAAACGTGGCGACAGAGTGCAGAGCTGATAACCAGGCTCCAGAGCCTTGCACTGCCCCCTGTGGGCACGAGGGCTTCCTCTTGGTTGCTCGGCAACTTCTCCCTCTGCCAGGTCCCTGCTCCTCCGCCAAGACACGCCAGGTGTCCCTTGCTCCGACACACCTTCCGTCCCCAGAGGTCAGCCCCCTCTCTGGATTTTTACAGCACGGGGCACCCCTCTCTGTGACTGCACGTCTCATGGGGCACTGGCATGATTAACTGACCCCATCTCTCCAGGTGGAGCACGGGTCCCACCGCACTCCGGCTCTCCGGTGTTCTGCTAAAATGGCTCAGAAGGGCCATATCCGATCCTCCAACTGCTTCCCCGGACCTGGGAGATCCACGAGTTCTCTGGCTGAGGGGCTCCCATGTGCAGACAAGTCATCCCAGGGCCCCGAGGACTGAGTGTCCCTTCAGATTTGCCCCAGATGGTGGACACCTCAGCTGCAGCCAGAATTTACCCAGATGCTCACGGGATTTCTGCATTTTCCAAGAGCTAGTGAAGCATCTGTGATGTCTGGGTCCTGGGACTCCACCTGGGAGCTCGAGCCGGGCAGGTTTCTCGCTTCCCTGAGCTTCTCTAGCTGAGGGAGGCCCAGGGCTATATGGATAACTGATGCATTTGTCCGAGCAGAATGTCTAGCCCACTGGAGGGTCTGTGTAAAAACAGAATGTCCTTCGCTACTGCCCGGAAGGGCCCCGGCAAGGTCCCCCGACTCCGCCTGTCCAGGAGGGCAGAGGACATCCTTGCATCCCCGCCCCAGGCCCTTGTCACAGACACACTAGGAGTGACCCATCTACCGTGCGGGCATGCACAGCATGGTGGCTCGAGGGCGGGGGGCTGACCATGCGCATTGACCTCCCTTAACCACCTGTCACCTCCTCCCCCAGAAACCCCACTTCTCTGTGCAGCCAAAGTGGGTGTTTTCCCCAAGATTTAGCCCTGAATCAGCCCACTCTTCTCGTTTGCAAAAGTTGAGGATTATTCCAAGGAGGTAATGCCACTTCCCAGTCTGTACAGAACCAATCGATTTTGACTGTTTCTTATTTCAAGCAATTTCATCAAGTTCAACCAATATGACCCCAAATCAAATCTCAATATATTCACAAGGTTGATTTTAATATTCCCTCTTTCTTTATATTCCAACCCAGCTTACTACATTGTTTTAAGTAGCTCATGGAGTATAACTGATAGACGAAACACTGTGCGCATTTAATGCACCCGATCCGGTGAGTTCGGACACGCCCGCGAAGCCATCCCCACAACCAAGGTGACAGACACCTCCATCCCCTCCCTGAGCTTCCTTGTGTCCCTCTGCTTGGCGAGTGGGTGTGCGCACATGCGTGTGGTAAGAGCACGTGATGCGACACTCACCGTCTCAACAAGGGCTCGGTGTCTGCACAGCGCTGTTGCCCACATGCTCCAAGCTGTGCGGCAGGGCCCCGAGCTCATTCGTCCTGTGTGACTGCAACGCCCCGCTTACTACCTCTCTTGTGCCCCTGACGACGTCCAGCTTGGTTTCTGGTGTTCAGGCCAGGGGCCGGGGCTGCTGCCCGTGAGCACGGGGCAGGCGGGTCCACGGAGACGGGAGTCTGGAGCACAGATGCGCACGCATCCTCTCCCACTAAAGGAGGCAGGGGACAGTCCGGGACGCGAGCAAGGACGGGTCAGGATGAGGCTCGGGCAGCTCCTGAGAAGCTGCCTTGAAAATACACGGTAAACTAAAAGGGCAGCAGGAAAGAATGGTGGCTCTCAGGCCTGTGGTGGTGGGTGCTGTCTGAGCGGCCCCGGAACACCGCCGTGGATCCCTGCCTCTGCAAAGAGCCAGGAGGCGATCAGGAGGTTCCTGACTATTGCCTGATTCCATCTGTGTTCATTTTAGGGACGGGGACCATCTGGTTAAGAGCAGACGCCCACTCCGCAAAGGGTCTCTGAACAGGGACCTCAGGGGCTGTGTGTTAAGCGCCCCGTAGGCTGTGACCCAACAGCCCCCTCAGGCCCCTGCAAACACCCTTGATGCCACTCAGAGCAAAGTGGGCGCTGCTCCGGGGTGACGGGGTGCTTCGGGAAGGAAAGGCACTGCTGGGGTCCTCCTGGGTAGACAGCAGCCAGGCCGAGCAACCCCTCCCCCATCTGGTGGTTCTCCCGACCCCAGCTGCGGGCCATACCAGGCACGGAGCCCGCCTCGCTCGGCAGGCATGATTCATGCTTGGCCACGGGCGATCCACAGCTGCGAACAGCCCTGGAACCATAAGGCTCTGCATCGTTCAGGGCGGGCCAGCAGAACAGATCGTCACACCAGGCCCTACGGGGTGTGACGGCAAAACCTGAAATGCAGGGAGGGTTTGTGAACACGGCAGGACCATGGACAATCCCACTCACCAGCAGAGGCTCCACAGGGACAGAGGAATTTAGAGTTTCCTGATAATGTCCAAACAGAGTTTCTGGGGATGAGAGCAGGCTCACACGCGGGAGGAGGAGGTTGCAAGCTTACAAAAAACAGCACAGCCAGGCAGGTGGAACGGCATGAGGACAGAACGCGGCTCAGCCCACCTCGCGCCTGTGTGTTCGTCAGGAAATTGTGAATCTATGACCTTGGAGACACCGTGGTGGGACCTCATGGTCCATACTGATGGCCCATGAATAGAACCCTGGGGCATCAACTGTCAGTTCCCTGCCCAGTCCATGACGGTCACTGGTTATCAGCAAGCAGACAAGCGTGTCTGCGATTTTCCGCCCAGTAGTGAGCCAGCCACGGCGAAGACCAGCACGTCCAGCACCCCATCCTTGGAAACAGGTGCATGTCCTGATTCCCAAGTCCCCAGGGCCAGGGAGGAGCACGGGTGCCCGTGGGCTGCCCAGGGATGACCGCATCCCTAACTAGTCAGCGACACATCTCCCCCTGCAGACAAGTCGCTTCGCCAACTGCGGCCACAAATGGCCGCCCTTGGCGACCACCAGACGTGGTGTAGAACAGAGTCACTTCGGTGGAGCCTGTTCTGTGTTGGGAGAACCAGGGCTCACCTGCACTCAGTCACCATCAGACACCAAATGGATGAGGCCAAGCAGGGAGGGGGCCTCATTCTAGAACAAGGCAGCACCCTCTCTCATGCCACACAAGAAAGTGGTCTTTGGGGGATCCATGTTACTCAACAGAAGCTTATGATCTGGGAGAAAGTAATGATGAACAAGACAACAAATACATGTTCTTTAGGCTTGTTTGCTGGATGCCTACTCCATTCTAGACACCGTTTTGGGTACTGAGAACATAGCAGCAGAAACAGCAACATCCCAGTAGGAAACATACAAAATACGCTGTGTGTCTGCTATGCTCTCAGCATGCTTCTGGGATCAGGTGAGGGCTAAGGTTCTTTCACAAGGGAATCCCAGAAATTAAAGGTATCTCTAAAGACTGACTAGAAGAATCTTCTTCTCCTTCTTTTGTTCCTTCTCTATAATCTGCAAAGATTTCTCCATCTCCTAAACCCTGATAGCTGATCGGGGCTCCGGGCAGAAGACTGGTAATCCAGCTTCATCACACCACGGGGGTCCCACTTCCTCACCCTTCTGGGGACTTTTCCCCTGGCCTTCTTGATGACATACTGAGCCACATCACCACAGACATGGTTCTCATGACTGTCCCTTAGGGAACCCGCTGTCCCCTCTCTCACTCTCAGCCTCAAAGGCCATCTTTCATGCAAAATCTGCAACATGCCTACTCCGAGTGTTGATATTGTATATAATCAGACACCGCCTCCTCATTGCATCTAATTTCCCGAAAGCCTCCAGCAGGTTTCTCCGCCAAGTCACTAAAGTGTTCGTGGCAAATATCTGTTTTCCCCGTTTCCCAGAAACAGCTCTAGAATGCGAAACTCTGAACATTCCAGGAGCATTCTGACGTCTCCATGTGTCTTCCAGTATCATGGGACATTTATGTTGTTGTTGTTTTTGTTCTGTCTTTTCTAATAGTTCTTAAGAAGGCTGAATAATAATTATCATTGAATTTACGAAGGAAGTATACTAATTATAAAAGATCATCATAACAGAGAGTCTCCCGTTCACCCATAAAGTCTGAATCGGCTTCTCTATTCTATGCAGACTTCAGCCACGTGTCCCCAGCCAGCAATCCCTGTATTTCTGTATAATCCAGGAAATTTGTTTGCAATTTTAACAACCAAACAGCATTCTTAAATATCTTGCACCCATGCAAATAGGCCTGAATATAAGACCTATTCAACCTCAAAAGAGAAAAAAATACATAAAAATTTACCCTGTATAGAAAGCACCACTATTACCAGAACATACAAGTTGCAGGGCTAAGTGCAGAAGGAAAACGAACACAGGACCCTTGTTCAAACAGCAACAACGGAGTATTAAACCAAGTGCAGAGCCCTTCTGAGTGTGGGCCCTTTGCACTGATGAAATGCAAATCACTTCAGGCCAGTGTCCCGGGGATCAGGGCCAGTGTCCTGGGTATCAGGGACAGTGTCCTGGGGACTGGGGACAGTGTCCTGGGGATTGGAGACAGTGTCCTGGGATGGGGGA